>NW_017306232.1:0-96786 GCF_001642055.1 Alternaria alternata | reverse complement strand
GGGGACGGCGCGGGTTGTTGGGTGGGTTGACGTCTTCCTCCTTCTTTGGCGTATGGGTTTCGGTGTAGAGCATTGAATGCTGATGCCATTGCTCGTGCGAGACCATCGCTGTATATCCTCCTCTTCTTTCCACAGCTCTCCCTTGTACCAATGACAACATTCCTCCAACCTTGTCGTCCGCAGTCTGCCCACCACCCGTCTCCCACGCCATTGCCGTGTGTTGTAACATGGAAGAAAACCAACTTACTGAGGGCCGAAAGGACTTCTGTAAGCCTTGTACGGGCTGCGCATGCTCTGTGACCAAATTGATTAGCTTCCATTTTCCTTTGTTCCCTTCATTTCGTCATCGGCCTTTCCAGCGTCCTTTTTCCCTTGTTCCTCTTCTCGCTCCAATTGCGCGCGCGCGGGAGGGTAAACACTTACGACGGCAGCGGGCGTCTTGCCATGGTGGCCGAAGGATGAGACAGACATCTTTGGCGGTCGGGTTGGGGTGTACGGTCGCGCGTGGGTGTGGATGTGGGTTTGGTAGGTGAGGTTGATGGCGGCAGAGAAAGCGCGGGATCGCTGGGCTTGGCGGAGTTGGGAAGTTGGGCGAATCAGGTGAGGCGGGATTTTGCGGGTGCGGCGTCAGCGGTTGGTTTTTTGACGGTTCGGGGAGAGGAACATCAACGTTTGTTCATGGTTTGAGATGAACTGTGCATATCGTTTTTTACCTCCTTACGATGGAGTCTTGCATGTAGAACTAGTTCGATGATTTCATTGTCAGTGTCGACTTGGAAGCAGGACTCATACGCAATCCCCTATGACGAGCGAAAGAGGTAGCTGAACGGACCTTTTCTTCGCCCTGTACGCATCCGATGCACAGTCTTCACAGAAACAAGCAAGACATTGCATATTCGGAACTAGGGTCCAAGGTCTGTTAAGTTGAGATAACGCTCACGCCATAGCCTCTTTACCTAAACCGTCTTTTCTTCCTTTACTAGTGACCAAGTGTCGTAGCAAAAGATCTAAACGACAGAAACGATAGTCCAGGCAGCTATCTAAAATCCAAATTCCTCGATGAGTCCTATCTGTTTCAATAATTATGATGTAGTATTTTCTACTGCTATGGCTCGGAATACAACAAGTTGACTGGGAGGGAAGGGACGACCAGGTTAGGCTTGGCATTGCGTTGAACAGCAAACGCTCTCACCCTCACTTTGGGTGAGAGGCGGTCTCGCTAAGCAGTCAAAATCGTGTTCTTCCGATCTTTACCAACTTCTCATCTACACCATCGTCGCGACAAGAGAGCGAGCAGACACTTCGGAAGCGGACGGACCAGTCTCTCTACAGGCCTTTCTGTCAACACCCACTCGCCGATATCGTGTCCAACAACATAGCAAACATGTTGCCCCTAACGATTTCCTTGTCTATCTCCGGTGCGATTCATTGGCCTCCTATCCACCGTGAGCGGTTCGCTCGCAACTCCGAGAATATACATGCATCCGTCATGGCCGAAGCAGCTGGAAAAGTTGAGGGAGCCGCAAAGACTAAAGGGTCTGCTCAAGTCCAAGAAACCAGCAAGGCCCAAACCACGCAGCAGACCGTATTCCATCCTTTCAGCCGAATACCCGCCGAGCTCCGCGCCAAAATATGGGCTATCGCACTAGAGGATGAGAAAGAGCAAGTACCAGATTGTTGTTCTATTGATGCTGGTTACGGCAATACGCTAACCATTCATGAGCATGAAGGAAAGGATGGGGAGAAAAAGTTGAGTATCATGTCAACACGTGGCTACCCCACTCTCTTCGCTGTCAACCGCGAAGCTCGCTACGAGGCTGCCAAAATTGACGGAGGTGCATGGTATACGTTGGGTATTGACGCTCCAGAGGTCTATGTCCATCCAGGCAAGGAGCATGTATACTTTGCGACATGCTGTAACAGCACAGGATGGTTTGGAGACACTCACCTTCGTTCCAAATCACACGGGATCTTGGATTGCCGCCATCGCACCTGAGAAAAGAGATGGCTAGGGATCTCACTTTCAATCCCGACGTAAAAGAGCTTGAACAATTACCTCATCAAACCAGTCCAGCCACTCGGAAATTTGAGAGGGAGAAGGCAGGATCAATTCAAGTCATCCGTTAAGAAGAATCGAGGGAGATGGCAGCCGTGGCTACCTAGTGAACGAGACTGTGTATGTATGCCCTTTGGTTGCCGATGTCGAGGTGGACGGGACGCTTTGGCCCTGAGAAAGCATGTAAGAAAACATACCTTACGGGGAACAAAATCACAACACTACCATTACTAGAGCCAGGCTTCGTGATATGCGCTTATTGTCATTCAACGAACTCGGTTTGTCAGCACCACTGATACACTACTACTCCATTGACTCTAGGTTCTTGTTGTCACAAACTTGAACTTGTAGTTCCTCTTATCTCCGTGTTAGGTCATGGTTCATCTGCAAGCCAAGTATTTGCTATCGTACCACATGCTTATGTCCGATAGATGGATTTAACCGGCGTTACAGCTGATTGGCTCAGGTAGTTTACGATCCTGGAATCTTCTTCCCATTTTACTGGTCACGAGGAAATGGCTTCCACAGATTTCGACGGAGTTCGATGCCTCTTGTTGGTCCCGTGACTTCGCGCTGACTTGCAGACGCGTAGATAGATAAGACGCGTCGCGCTGTGTGGTGTCACTGTTCATCTTCTTCTGCTTTTCCCTACCTACTTTCTAAGAGCATCTCCCTGCAACCGTTCAATATGAATAAATACATCTTTCAAAAGGATGCCTTTTTTACAGATAGCCCTGAGATTCACATACGGCGCCACCCCGCTGTAGAAGACATCGTGCGGCAGAACAAGGTGTGGATCGAGCAACAGGTCGAGAATGGCGGAAGGATGAACTGCCAGACCCGACCGCTATCTGACGAGGAGAGAGACGGACACTTAGTTCGTCTCTTAGGAGTCCAGAAGATGCATGCTATGTTGCTCGTAGTGAAAGACGAGACTGATTACTGGCTCAAGTATCATAATCTGGTAAGCTTCTGGTCTGAATGCAAATCGAACTCAAGTGAGAAACAAACTAAATAATTTACATAGAAAAAAGAATGGCCCGTTGGCGAAACCGACCATCCATGCGGTATGCTCGCGACCAATGACAAATGGTTCATGATGTCTTGGGATGACTTTCATCTCAAGAGGTACGGTCAAGAGAGGAGGGACAGAGAAAGCTGTGTCCCTTCACAGATGAAAGGGGAGGATGGCCCATTGTGGTACGAGTTCGCAGTGAAAAGTGAGTTTCATCGATGGAATTGGCAGACCGACTAAAAAGAAAACCTGTAGAATGCGATTATTGTAGTGGAAAATACGACGACGTGACCCCGTTGGTCCTGGGTCGGACGACTACCGACGCCAGTACTTGGTGATAAGATTTCGGTGGGCGAGAACTGAAAGAAATGGAGCTTCCGGACCCCGATCTCGAGCAGCAACATTGGTGGTATAGTGCACAAGCCCTGGCCACGGCTAGAACGTGTAGAGCATATGAAAATGACAGTGACTTGCGAGATCTTGTTACAGTACCCTAGTCTTCCCTTTAAAACTATCGTGCCGCAAATGATCAATCTACCAAGTGTCACCCGACTCATTCATGGATACTTTTGCAATCTTCCCATCCCATGTCAAAACCTCTAGCTTTAACCTTCCCTTTGTCTTTCCATCGAACCAAGCAGCTAGTTCACGTACAATTCGCGGAGGATCCCCGTACTTCCCTTCCTGAATAAGAGATTGTGGCATGGATATATCAGAATGGTCAGATCGGATTGTCGTTGGTGATGATGATCGTGACGATGGGGGATAAGCGATAGTAGAAGATTTGTTGAGGGCGAGTTGGAAAACGGGCATAGGCAGTGCTGTATAAGCTTGGAACATGGCGAGGTACTAATGCCTACGGCTTCGGTGGATAGACGTTTGGAGAGGTGTATGGAGGATAACGTGATGTAATTGATAAGACGCATTACGAACGGTGATGGTGGAATCACGACTAAAAGGATATCCCATGATGCAGAGACAAAGAATATTGTGATTGATTAGTGCGCCATTTTTCCTAGCAGTGTATCAGAGGCACAGAGACAAAGAACAGTTCATGGTGAGACACAAGGATCGCAAAAACACGCAAGAAGAGACTTTTAGCCCGGAACTAAGACATCTCGGCCTGATGGTAATAACATTCGCATTAACAGTAGTTTCTGCAGTCTTGTGTATTGCTGCACGGGGGTATAAATGACTCTAAAGAAAACGTGAACTTTTGGTGATCGTAGCACCGTAATATACAAAACACGCATCGTCCGATGCTCACGCACCCTTCTCCGACTTCTTGAACAAGTAGCGCATAGCCTGAACACGCTCCTTGATCGTCTTCGACTGCGTGACTTCGTAGAGTGGTTTATGCTCCTCGAAGATATCGTGCTCGCTTTCGTAGTCGACGTGTACGTAGGCTCGCTCAACATCGGCGAGGCCTTCGAGCTTCCTCTGCAGGGTCTGCGAGACGTCATGGGTGACCTTTAGCGGTAGGCCTTCATCCATGACAATGTCTACCTCGACGTAGTAGTTTTGCCCAGCGTGGTATGCGCGGCAGGTATCGACCTTTTGGATTCTGCTGTCGTGTGTGACGACGAGATAGATCAACTTGCTGATGTAGTCCTTTGGTGCCGATTTTCCAACGAGCAACCAAACGTGGTCGAAGGCGTTGGCAGCCCAGGAAACGAGAATCAAGAGACCGATGAGAATGGCACCGATAGGATCGACATACCAGACGACTCGGCTACCGACAATGGACATGGCAAGACCGAAAGCATTGACGATGATGTCGTTGCGATGGTCGATAAAGAAGACATGGACGGCTGGGTAGCGTCGGAAGAGGAAGCAATAGATGCAAAGTGAGCCTTTGCAGAAGATGGCTGTCGCGACAAAGGCAATGGGGATGATGTGGAGTTCCTCTGATTCAGTGGCACCGCCAGCCAAGGCACGCCCAGATTCGATCTTGTTACGTGTTAGCCGCCTCCTCATCTACCCAAGACAAGCACTTACGATTAGTTGGATAGCAACCGTTGTCATCAAACAACAGAACATGATGATGCCAATCGTCTCAATGCGGGTCCTCCCCACGGGGTACTTGTACACGCTTGGCCGTGCCGCCATGCGAGATGTGATGAGCATGACTACCGAAGAGACCAGGTCCATGAAAGCGTCCGCAGCTGTCGCAAACAGCGACAGCGATCCTGTCGAGACGGCGGCATACAACTGGATGACGAACAAACAGAAGTTGACGATGAAGGAAGCGTTGACTGCAAACCGGACCTTTGGTCCATTCTCGAGCTGGTCAAGAGCAGCTAACCGCTCCTCGTCGCCGCTCTGGAGGAACTGGTCGATCAAGGCATTCTGTCTTGTGTAAAATTTCTTCATGTGTCTGGGCTTGGCGAGCGGATGGTCTGCCTTCATCTGTTTTTGGGTGACATCGTCTCGACGGTGTTTACCAAGATCGAGTGGGTCGCTGTTGACGACGATAGTGACATCGTCCTTGGCTTCCCGCGACGATGCATTGTCTACAGATGGCAGGCGCTCAATGACATCTGACCTATGCTCGGCGCCGACGTTGGCCTGGTTTGACGATGCTGTAGGGCCGGCGATCACTGGAGCGCTTGTTTGCCCGGCAGCTTGGTCTTGTGCTGGGCCATTAGGTGAAGCTAATCGGACTGTCAGACAAGAGAACCACGGCTTTGGGTTGCCTGAGACGTACTGTGAGTGTCGGAAGACATGGTGTCCGGAAAATGAGCTGAGCGACGCGTATGCGTTTGTGTATGTGTGTATGGGCGATCTCTAGGATCTTGTGGTGCGAGGAGGTTACGAAGTGGGTGATATATGCCTCAGCGTCGGGCAAGCATGTGTAATAAAGCAACACTGCGAACGCCACCCGCGGCGCTCTTCCCGCTCACCTCCGCTTGAGTTTCTTTCTTTGAACCCTGAAGTCATGGTAGAATGGCCAGATCGTTTGCACGTTGCCAATTTCCTGTCAGATTGTGTGAATGCTGCACATTGGTGCAGGTGTAGGAATGCTCGGCGCGGAGCATGAAACTCGCTAAGCCTTCTCAACGCCTCGCTACTACATCTGAGGTTAGGGCAATACCCGATTGGGGAGAGGCTCGAAGAGCTTGGCCTAATCTTGATACCTTAAATGGCTTGGCTCTCTGCATGCGCGGAGGCGTGCTGAAGATGCTCACGAGCACGCGTGTGCTGTGGATGTGCGATGCTAGCGCGATCTAAACTGACCGGAAATTTTAGGTGCTAAGACGCGCAAAAAGCTTGTCTAAAGACGAGTATTTCCCCGCATACATCGCGATGGATCAAGTGGGTTTGATGGAGTCGTTGATGCGGCGGTGGTGATGACTCGGCCACGTCGCAAGTTCTTCAGGGCCGACTATTCTTTCCCCTGCGCTCTACGGTTAAAGTCGTCACACAACGAACAGGAATAGCGCGTAACGCAGTGATCGTCACGGATGGATTGCATCGGCTATACGCGTGGGTCCATAGCGAACGCCATCTATACCCCACAAAGCTTTCTTTTACGTCTCTCCAAGTTTCAAAACTCACAACGTCGGACGATGCCAAGCTTCTCCTCTCCGGCACGAAACCATGCCGATCTTGGCCCATACACGTCAACGCAATCGCGAAACGTGCTATTGGCCAACCTCATTTGTGTGCTGAGCCACTTCGATACCTCAGCTGCAACAGATGGTTGCAGTCAAGCCTCACCCCTAATGATTGGCACCTCCACACTTCGTCAGCTGTCCCACCCGCTGCCCACTCAGTACCCACTCGCTGTCCCACTCGACGGAAACGAGACTTGAGCCGCATCACATCCCCACCCCTTCGCAGATCGAGCGTGCCTGCCAAGCATCTACGCGCATGACAGCCGTCTCCAATGAGCTTCGTCGTCTCGGCGAACAGCAATTCCAATTCCAGCCTTGCTGCCTCATAGCAATGCTTCTTTTGTCTTTGGCACAAGGCTGGCTGGCCCTGGCACCGTCTGGACCTCCGCGTTTGCTGCGTGAAGCACCTATCACTAGAGACGGCATCTGAGGCACAGGCCACTGTATGGAGGTCCCACTTTCGTCTTCAGGTGTTCTGGAGACTGTGCTGATCAGCATGATGCGGTTAGTGTCTCTTATCCTACCGGCCCTCAAAGCAATACATAGTCTGCAATGCCGAGCCTATTGCCCCATACCTCACAACATCAGTTCGTTGCATTTTGAGTTTCTGTTACTCTTTGAGAGAGTGTGTTGAGTTGCTTTCTTTCCTCTTTTCTCTTCTTCATCTCTTTTTTTCTTGTTCATCGTCGCCGGCGACGGGACTGCTGGCAAGTCTGGGATTACTCCGTACATTCCTTGAACCACACATTTACCCATTTTGTAATTCGCAATGGCCGACATGGAGAAACCGCAGTGTGGCAGTGAGGCGGATGCTGCTGCTTACGACTTTCCTCTGCACGTTGCTGCAGTTTGTAAGTACATACGAGGCAATCTGATGGTACATCACTAACACGTTCCAAGTCATTGTGTTCATTGCTTCCATCTTCGGTGCTGGTTTCCCAGTAGTGGCAAAGAAGATCAAGTGGATGAAGATCCCACCAAAGGTCTTCTTCTTCTGCAAGCACTTTGGTACTGGTGTGCTCATTGCCACTGCTTTCGTCCATCTGCTGCCGACCGCCTTCGCGTCGCTCAACGACCCATGCCTACCTGATCTTTTCACCGAGAAGTACCCAGCTCTACCAGGTGTCATCATGATGGGCTCTCTTTTCATTCTGTTCGTGATTGAGATGTGGCTCCATGCGAAGACTGGCGGTCACAGCCACGGAGGTGCAACAGGCGAAGCATTCAACGGCGCACAACACTCGACCACCGGCATCCAGGCCCAGTTCAACAACCCCATCCGACGCGTCGACAGCTACGATTCGCAAAAGACGATGCTGGCTATGCGGGACGAGAAGCGAGGATGGACTCAGGAGTCAACTTACCCCGTCGACAACTTCCCGTTCCCCAAGAGCGAGAGCGACGAGCTCGAGGCCAAATCTGAAATGCCACCATGGTTC
This sequence comes from Alternaria alternata, assembly GCF_001642055.1. Taxonomy (NCBI): domain Eukaryota; kingdom Fungi; phylum Ascomycota; class Dothideomycetes; order Pleosporales; family Pleosporaceae; genus Alternaria; species Alternaria alternata. The sequence goes on along the minus strand of NW_017306232.1, from coordinate 88,659 downwards.
ATCGTCTTCTACGAGCAGTATGTGCGCCAGCGCGACGAGATGCTTGCCACGATTAACCGCGCCATGCCTGCTCTCCCCAATTATCAACAGCAGCAGGCCGCTCCAGCGCCGCAAGAGAACTCATACTTTGACGATGATGTCGAGCAGGCCGTTGACCCTCTCGTCCTCAAGAAGCAGTCCATGCAGATCACGCTGATTGAAGGTGGTATTCTGTTCCACTCCGTTTTCGTTGGCATGACCATTTCCATCACAGCCGAGGGCTTCATCATCCTTCTCATTGCCATTGTCTTCCATCAAATGTTCGAAGGTCTCGGTCTCGGCACGCGTATCGCGGATGTTCCCTACCCTAAGAACAGCTGGAAGCCCTGGGCTCTCGTTGTTGCTTTCGGTACCACCGCGCCCATTGGCCAGGCCATCGGACTCTTCACTCGTGGATCTTACGATCCGAACTCGGCATTTGGACTTATTATTGTCGGAGTATTCAACGCTATTTCCTCTGGTCTGCTCATCTACGCTGCCCTCGTTGATCTGTTGGCTGAGGACTTCCTCTCTGAAGAGGCTCAACACACAATGACTGGCAAGACTAAGACTACTGCGTTCTGCTACGTCCTCATGGGTGCAGCTGGTATGTCCATTGTCGGAGCCTTTGCTTAAGCGCGCACAGTCACAGCTGTGCTGAGCGATCAGCGGCGTTGCTGAACTCAACTACATCACACGCAACGCTTTTCTTTCATGTCTAGACAAGATCTGCCACCACAACCTGGCAGAACGATCAACTGTACGAGTATGGGAACACAATAGGCCGTCATTACGTAAATGACGGCAGACGTTAAACTGAAACAAGAATTTCTTATAAAACGGGGCAGCCATTCATTCTTTACGTGGTCATCTCTTCTGTTAGTGCATAATGTCATGTTCATCCGTTGCCTATCATCACCATGTCTTTGTCTCTCACTCTATCACTGTACTTGGATCTCAATGTGCTATCAGACTGTAGACATGACGAAGTAATGACACTAGACCACACGCCAAGCTGTTCAAAACTTTGCAAACATGTGATGTATGCCAACCTCAAGCCCGATATCTTCTAAGAGACACATTGCCACAACCAAGCCATTGCGCGCTTCATGACGCCCCCAGGTTCGTCTCCGCTGGACGATCCAATACCCACGATGAACAGTCCAGCGGATCTGGGGAGTTTTCAGCTCGCGACGAGCTACAGCGGCAGAGGTTCGCCTCCAAACGATAAGAAGTGCTGAAGCAGAGGTTCCTTTGGAAATCCGTTCATCTGGCAGAGCTTCGCTGTTGGCTTCAGAAAGCACAAGTCGGCGCTACTCTCGTTATGCTCTACCATGGCCGAGCGACAACGACTGCTTTATACGCAATCTCCCCAATCATCACGGATCTTCAACCACCGATGGAAATACAAATGCCGACAACGTTCGCGACCGGGTGCGAACGCGGCCGGAAGATCTCCCGTCACGGGATTCTAAATGCTATCGCTCGTCCACAATGCGGTTGTGGCTTGGCTGGGTCAAGCCGTCGCGGTGCGGTATGAACAAGCTTGGGCAAGCGTCCTCTCGGGTGAGTTTCCTTGAGTCACTTATTCTTGGCTGGGTGTGATATGAGAGGATGTGCGTTTCAAAGGGTGCTGGTGTTGACGACGCTTGAAGCAGGGGGATGAAACGCGTTTCGGGGTGGCGTTGCAGGTTGAGACGGGGACACAAGAACTAGTCATGTAGGATTTGAATGCCAAAGATAAGGTATGAACTTTGCGATAGACGTAACGTGTATCGTATTCGACAACAGCTGTGCTAATGTGCGGAAGGAAAGCCAGAGACTGATTCGCTAGGTAACAAGATGAACACCGGAAAATGCGACAACACCCGAACGATCAACGTCACGATCCCACTCAAACCAAGTTCCCCCTCGCATCCTGCTCCCTCTCAATCGCCTCGAACAGGCTCTTGAAGTTGCCTGCGCCAAAGCCGTCAAAGTTGTTCCGCTGGATAATCTCAATAAACACTGTAGGCCGATCCATCAAATGCTTCGTAAACAATTGCAGCAGATAACCACCCTCATCGAAATCGATAAGAATGTCCAAACTCTTGAGCACCTCAAAGTCCTCGTTGAGCGTGAGTCCAGATTTCTTGAGTCGCATCTTCATAGAGTCGTAGTACGTCTCGGGTACCTTGATAAATTCCACGCCTCGCGCTTTCAGGTTGGTAATGTCGCGAACGATGTTATCCGTTCGTAGCGCGATATGCTGGACACCGGGACCGCCATAGAAATCAACGTATTCTTCGATCTGGCTTTGCTTCTTGCCCTTGGCCGGCTCGTTGATGGGCATCTTGACGACATCGTTGGGCGAACTCATGACGATACTCTTGAGCGCTGAGTATTCAGTGCAGATGTCCTTGTCGTCGACGCTCCAGAAGCGATGGAAACCAAGCACCTTTTCGTAATACTCGCATGCGTTTTCCATCTCATCCCAGTCTTGGTTGCCGACGCAGTGGTCGATTGCTTCGAGATTGACCTGCGGCAGGTATTTTTGGAGGGGGTCGGCGGCGGATGATTCCGGGCGGTAGCCAGGCAGGAAGATGCCGGTGTAGTCATTTTTTTGAATGAGCGTGTGCGTTGTGTCGCCGTAAGTGCGGATGGTAGCGAGGCGGACTGAGCCGTAGGTGTCGGAGATGTCGTGGGGAGCGGAAATGGTGGCTGCGCCTGATGAGACGGCAGCGGAGTATATGGCATCTACGTTGTCGACTTCGAATGCGACATCTGGGAATCTAGTTAGTGATGGTCGCCATGGTTACAAGGGATGCTATCGCTTACCTTTGACGGCATCACCATGGCGCTCTTGATGCTCGTGGATCTCTCGTAGTAGCTGCTCGTCCTCTTTGCTGAATCTTGAGCCTTGCTCTAGACACCTCAAAGGTGATGTGAGGATGAAAGTCACGTTGCCGTTCCGTACAACGTGAGAGGCGGTAGCTCTTGATCCAGTCTCTAGGCCACGGTATGCGACACGCTCGAAGCCCATGCGCGATACATAGAAAGAGGCTGCTTGTTTGGCGTTACCGACATACCAGTGTACATGGTGGTAGCCTTGGTATGCCGAGACTTCTGAAGGAGAAGCGGCGGATGGCCGTGGCGATGAAGGAGGAGAGATAGCAGCGGGCGCCATGATAGAGCAGTTGATAGCGAACAACGACTATATGTAAGTAGAACCGAAAGTATCCAAGCCTTTGCTTATGCGGTACCAGAGCAGTACTGTGAAGTGTAGTGAACTCAACACTAGGCACCGATGCGCAGCCATTCTTTATCTTCTACCACTCTGCATCCACTTCCCTTCTCAAACCGCTATCCGATCTCTTTTGCTAGCAATTGCCATATCCAACCCTGGTAGCGTCATCAGGTTGGTTATGCCGAGCTCACGTGTGGTGGCCGCCAGAAGAAAGCAGATGTTGGTACCGCCGCTTTCCGCCAATGGATGTTCCGCCGGCAGCCGCCGTGGATGCATCGCGTCTCAACCGCGTAGCTGGAGCAGGCTTACGACCAACGATGTAGAGCGTGTCGAGGACATGACGCTAGTAATCATCCACGCGCGATCTGGGTGTGAGGCTGCGCAGTCGTGACATTGTGTCAAGAGTGTTCGTCGCGTCGTGGCGGGTCAGCCGGCGATTGCCTGGCGAGGCTTTGTCTTTCCGCTAGCACGGCTCAATACCGCGCAAGTCCATTGTCACATGCTATGATCCGACAATCTTCATCTTGTGCTGATGCGCTTGGTCAGTTCTACAAATTTTGTCTCTTCAAGTGCCTGATAGGTCGAGCGTGTATTGAGATTCGTTGTGGTGGGTGTCATGGTCCCGCATAGGCCGAGACCCCAGGCAGCCTTGCACCAGCCGCCTTCCGTACCAGACCTAAATCTTTGCCGTGAACTCCCGCCTAAGCCGAGTGAGCAAACGTGATCTGCATATGTCAAAATGATCAAACTAATAGTGCTAGAAACTCTCCGTACATTGCTCTTAACGCATAGCAAAACCCCGAGTTGAACTTTGACCCGTCTTTAATCTTCGTGACCAAATTCATCGCTCCAAAGCCCATCACTACGAGGACCACACCAGACATCACACAATCATGGCAGTCACTCTCCCCAACACATCTTTATCCGCAAACGACGCCAGGATCCTGAATGCGATCTTCGACCCAGAAACCCTTCCATCATCTGTCGGCCAACAAAAAGAAACTTCATCATCAATCGACCCTTCATTACCCGCTCATCCCAGTATTCCCACATCGCTGCTCACATTGCTGGAGCGCCAACAAAGCGATATCATAGCACGTACATCCAGCACCTCGAGCATCGCTGAGATAGATGCTGCAATAGAAGAGTTGGACAGGGTGGTAGAGCAGTACCCAGAATATGCGGGCGCCTGGGTGAACCGAGCTATGGTGAGGAGGATGAAGCTAGAAGCAAACATGGAAGTGGGGAAAAACATCTTTCAGAACACGACTGAGACATTAGGATCAGATGTCGAATCGGTGTTCTCAGATCTTGCGCAAGCGATTCATCTTTCCTCAACATCCTCTTCCACGCCAGCGGTATCTCCTCACGCCGCAAAGGTTCTTCGGACAGCTTACTCGCACCGCGCGTATCTTTATCTGAAAGCTGTGGAGTCAGGGTCGCGGTGGAAGGGGATGACGACATCTGAGTTGGAGGAATCAGCAAGTAAAGATTTTGCGGCTGCGGCGCGGTATGGGGATGAGGTTGCAAGGGAGATGAGCGTTAGGACGAATCCGTATAAGAAGATGTGTGGAGTCATTGTCAGGGATGCGTTGAGAGAGGAGATGAGTTTGCACAAATGACCTATTTGTATAGAAATTCCATACACGTATGCAGGAAGTCTGTGATGCGATTTGTGGACTTCTTATCGCTTGTACAGTATTGGCCAGAGACCCTTTCATTCATCCCAAAATCTTCCTCTACATCTGAAGTCTGTCTTGACTAGAAGATTCTACACCCTTTCATAGTTCCTTCCTGCAGCTTCCACTCTGACTTTGATATGGACCGTCACAGCCTCGTCAGTTCCTTTTTCCGGATGCACTTCCGTCCAACTGCGCAACCTCACCCTTCCCATGAGAATGCCAGTACCAAAAACGAAATACTGCCCATGTTCCCATCACCGAGAGATAAACGCGTGGAAGTTCTGGTAGCTTGCCTATGAAGGCTTGATGGAGTAAGCTAAGTTGTACGCCATACTCAACACACAAGACCAGATTTGTGGAAACTGCGTGCAGGGTGGCTACGGTCAGTAAAGTGAGAGCAATTACTACGACCATATTGTCGGACTGTTGCGGCGGGGGGTTTGCAATGCATCTTGGTAACGACATTTATGTGTTTCGTGTGAACTGAGATTGGAGGTGAGAGGCTAGAGCAGACGAGATAGATGTGAAGTCGATCGAGTGATATACGATAGGTGTGGGTGCTTATTTTCTAAACGGACATTGCTTTAAACATTTCTTTATCACTAGATCAGGCCGAGAAGCGTCTGGCAAGTACATCGCAAGTCCTCGTTCGCAATGCAACACTTGAGGTGTGTCCAGCTACTTCCTGAAACACCTTGTCTCATCCCACTGCTTGTATCATTCGCCGCCGTTTCATTTATTTTTCCAGGTCTTCGCCGTGGTGGCCTCCGATAATACTAGTGGTACCGCGATGGCGTATACCTCACAAGCAGCTTATGTTGGAGTTCTAGGAAGCAGATGAAAGACGTGCGTACATGGCTACTAGATTCATCGGATTACATGTCATGTTCTTCTCCACTCCCATCCATCGTTGTCTGACTCTTTGGTTCTCAAAAACAAACTCCACAACTCTGGAACAAGGTATGACCGTTCTTAACTGGTGATTAGCTTCTCCGTGCGAAGTGCATGTAGAACATCAAATGACTCCTTACAATCTTTTCTGGGCACTCAGCTGATCATTCCTTACATATACTCCATGACTCAGAGTGCCTCCAAAGATCTACTGAACAAACCTAAAACCATGAGAAAACTGTATTGTGATGTTGGCGAAACCAGCGACAACAGCAACATGGGATACATCGAAGGGACAGACATGTAGATAACCGCTAGAATCTATTAATCTATTCTACTTTTTGAGCCACCATGACAGAGTTAGCCGAGTATTGTAGCTACACAGCTAGACCGTATTACCCTTGCTAAGTCTGAATTCCATCACATTATCCCTTTTCACACTTCTCTACATGGGCAAGTTCCATATGAAGTCCAGCGTACCATCGTCAAATCCCTGAAACCCCCCGTTACCCCCAACCCCACCATCCCCCAATCCAAACGGTGCCATCGCCGGGTCAAAAGGCAGCGCCAACCAATCATCATCCGGCATATCCGGCATCAAGCCGGTGACGTTTTCCGCTAAGCTTGATAAACTGCTTTGGCCTGCATTGTGGTTGTTCAAGAAGGCCATGCCCTCTGTTGCAGCGGATGGAGTGTGAGAAGAGAGATTGTTGTTGTTGGAGGATGTGTTGTGGGTGGTTGATGTGGCGCGGGAAGGTAGGCGAGGGGGACGAGAGGAGACGACAAAGGATTCGCGGAGGCGGGCGACGTGGAGGTCGAGGAGGGTCGCGTAGCGGGAGGCTAGGTGCATGTCGTCGAGAGTGCCTGGAGCGTCTTGTTAGTAACAGGGTATCGAACGCGGAGGAGTGACCTACTTGCGCGAAGAGCCCGGATAGCCGCATCCAGGATATCCAGACAATTCTGCAATTTTGCATTTCTTGATCCCAGACTCAGGCCTTTGATCAGGTAGATTGAACTCGTAGTTATCCTGAGGAAGATTCGTACAGGCGAGTAACGCAGCGCTCCTGTCTCAGATAGCTGACAGACTTTTTGTAGTATCTGACAACTTCCATCCACAACCTCTTGGATAAAATCGTAGTCCCGCGGTTCGAGGTTGAAAGGCAGATTATCCTCCTGCGGCACATCGGGATCTGTTTCCGCGAGTGTGCGTTCGACGACTGCCTGCATGCCAAGAGAGTTCGTGTAGATACGAACGTATTGGTATTCAATGTGGAGCATATCGTGCAGACCAACTTTGAGTTTGCAGGGGTCGAGGTACTTTTTCCTCCACGATACTAGCAGTGGTTGGAAGTGCTCGAGCAAGCCTATGTAGCGACCGGTGCGTAGTAAGCTTCGTGTTGTGGCTGTGTTTGGATAGATGGTGTCGGAGATTGACCGGGCGAGTTTGGTGAGCTCGACCCATGCGCTCATAAAGGACTGCCATTGCTCTACAGCACCCGTCGCAGAGTCAACGGGTATCTTCTCCATTAAAGCATGGTTTAAGCTCTGTGGTATCATCGATGTGCAGCCTAGTCTCCACGAAAGTTGTTCGAGTAGCACGTATAGCAGCTTCCGAGCTCGGATCCTTCGGAGGATAAGGTATTCCGTGGTGAACTTTGGGTACGACACCTGGTCCTTGTCTATTCTCGCATTGTCCTCGAATAGTCCCAGCTCTTGTGCTAATGATAATGCGCAACCCATCAACATCCATGACATACGGTCGGAGCGTTTCGCGGGCTCAATGACATCTTCAAGCCATCGGTTCGACGTCACATCCCCTTCTAACAGCTTTGCGCCTTCTTCTGTGGTGTTATTTGCGCCAATCATAAGTTCACAATCCCAGCCATCAGCGGCCGTAGGGAAATGTAGCGCTCGAGGATGCCACTCCGATAGCAGGAGCAGGGCTTCTATCGACCCAATAGTCCTACTCTGCGCTTTGGATGGCTTGACCTGTCCGAGCATGATCTTCATGATGAAGCGCTGACACTGCTCCCAAAGCCTATCATGCACAAAGTAGCCTCTCGAAGCGCCGCCCACGCCAGGAAGGATATTGTACCTCGACGAGATCATCAGTATAGTAGTGCACAAGAAAGGATCCAGCGCGATCAGCGTATAGTGATTTTCGTGATGCGCATAAAACTCCCCTAGTATCGGCGACAACGGCGAACAATTCTTGAAGAACAAATCGACATATGTTACTGCCTCATGTGCAGAGAACCAGCCCATCTGCACGAATCGACACGATGTCCACGTCTTCAGCGTCTCTGGTGACGGCGTCGACATCTGCACCGGCTGTGCTCTAAAGGTGTGGAATGGCGACGACGGAACGCCATTGTCGTAGCCGGATGGACCTGACCTGGGTGTTTCATATGCTTGTGATCCCGACTGTTCTTGATTGTCGATAGCATCGCGATGATGCGCGGCTTCAAACAATAGATTCAGTGCATCGCTCCCGCTCGATACCACTGTTCGCATCACCGAATGTGCAAGATCTGGCTGGCCATGAGACGACGAGATCCTCCGTAGGTGTCCATGAGGAGAATGGAACTCGGAACGATTCGAGCCATTGACATGTGGACTAGTACCCGGCGTAAACCCATGCGTCGATATAGACGATCTATGGCCTGGTGACGGCAGTGGTGCGGGATTCGACTGAGGTCGATCGCGCATCGCAGACGCCGACGTAGTACCACCACCGCCACTGATAGCCTCCTCCTCCTCCTCACCCTCCCTTGCTACTTCCCCCGGTTTCCTCCTCTTGACCCAACTCCTCTCCGACCTAAAAACGCACTCGCGCATCTCGCGCTTGCATCTCTGACACGGCGGCTTTAGCTCGCCTCCATCTGGCCCGGTACCCAAGATGCATTTTGCCTTGCGCTGCCGGCAATTGATGCAAGCCTTGTATGCGCGCTTGAAGTCTTCGGGGTGGGTCCGCTTCTTGCTTGACCCAGAGCTCGAATTGGCATCTTGTTGGCCAGTGCTCGGATTCGAATCGTCCATTGTAACGATGAACAATAAATGGTAATTGATAGGGTGGTACGACGAACGGATGGCGCAGGAAAATCTGATGGGTGGGAGCCCGGGTATGACTGGGTTTTGCGCCTCGGGTATCGGCGGGTGCGAGGCGGGCTTATGCAGCGAAGCGGCATGCGCCTCAACGGAGACGGACTATGCTGCACGGTGTTGATTACATAATGATGCCAGAGCATACGTTGAATTCGCGCGCATCTACGATTTTAAAAATTGGCGTGTTTTTCTACCACAATGGCTGCTGTGTCGCGATGGTGTTCGTGGGGTGACTGCGCGATGGGTGACCGGCTAGTGGTGGGTTGGCTGGGGAAAACCTCGTGCGGCCATTCTGTCACACCTTTTCCCCTCCGACAAGTACATAGGTAACATAGCAGGATTCGGTCAACAACGACATCTGTACGTTTTCGCAGGGCTACAACGGCATTGTAGAGGCAAAGCCAATGGTTACGATGCCTACTGTCGTTATCTGCTGAGATTGCGTGCAGCCTTCTCACACTCACTTCCATTTCTCTCCTCATCGAAGCAAGCGTTGATATTGCTATGCAATCAATCATCCCTCAGGAAAACGTTCGCATCTCTAGGAGGCGATGGTGAAGGACACATGGTATCTCACGCCACTCAGCACCGGTTCCGATAGCCTCGATGTCGATCATTCTGAAGCAAAGTCATCCGCTCGCAAGCAAGGATACTTTAATGTGATCCGGTTGCTACCTTCCGCCTCGCGGAAACATGGGATAGACATTGCACCCCGCGCTGCGCTTATCGTTAGATATTGCATTGGTTGTATAAAGCAAGCATTGACAAGCTTTTAGCCAATTGGCAGAGCGACTTTTACCAGCTCAGCCTCGCCGAGGCTTATATACTTCAGGGGTACGACCTGCCACGCCGTAGGGGCACTGCTCACGAATCTCGTTAACTGCTTCATTGTTGCGTCTATCCTATGCTCTTATCTCTCAGACACAAATCCCTCCAGAATGAATCATTCTTCCAAGAAGCCGGACATCGCCGGCGAGAAAAGCCATAACCATGCATTACAACCGCTGCGATATCGCACCAGGGCCCTATGGCTTCTTGGTCTGTACAACTTACTTATCCTCATTCCATGGGTGTTGACTTGTGTGCTTGCGCATCGTCCACTCAACTCAGGCTCATACATGCGACAACGAGGCTTTTCTGATCATGACGTGTCGAGTATGCGCAATTGGAAAACTGCAGTCGACGTGCTCAATTCGATGCTGGGCTAATAACAAGTAAGCGATGCCGAACGAGACCCTACCAGCTACTCATGCTCATCACATAAATAACCATCTAGTTCCAATTCTGTCCGCGGTTTTGGCTCAAGCGGCTGTGCTGTTCTGTCAAAGGCGAAAGCCGAATGAGTTTTTGAGTCTGAGGGATGTGTTTGTACTTGCAGATTGTGGCTGGACAAATGCACCTCTAATCTGGAATTCAATCCGAAGCCGACAAAATAATCGAGGTTCAAAATTAGGCGTAAGTTTCTTACTTCCTGCAGCTTGCCTCATCCTTATCGGAGCTGTACAACAACCTCTATACCAAATTCTGGTAGGCGTGGGTAAAATTTCCGTAACCACGTGCCACGATATCTTCTATTGGCATCCAGACATTGATGACGGCTGTCATTTGTTCCCGCTGTATGAAACAATTGGAATGGATAGTGAGCCTGCAAAAATGGCTCTCGTAAAGCAATCGGCTCTCCGGTCCCGCGTGGCTTCGGAGCTGGCGTCAATTTCTGTCGCCGAGCTACAGTCTTATCTATGCAGTGTCAACGCGACATTTGACCCATTTACTAACATTATTAACTTATACTACATGGAATGGTCATCACTAGACTATTGGGTGTTTTCGCGCAACTCGATCGATGTCCTCGACTACTTCAGAGACCCCATTCCGGACTTCTTTGTGGCTGGTCTTCCGGCGAAAACTACGACTGGAGTTCTTCGCGACCACATAATGAGGCTCAACTCCTCTGTATCATGCGATGATATGGATGCTGGCGATTTCCCATCACCATGTCCTGGTGACCGACCTCTCTCCGTATTCTGGGAGCGCTTCCTAGACACAGAAGTGCGTATATGCGTTCCCGGAGATTATACCTCTTTCCCGTGGTCACTTAGTCGCAGTCGCCAGGAACACACCGAAGAGATGTATATCGCCATCAAGGATACAAGCATCGGTCAAAATGACGGCAACGCAGATGATCCGCCATTCAATACGAGCTCTACCTTCTTTTGCAAAGCAACAACAACAAGGGGCTATTTCGAACTAGGTAATAACTGGAATAATAACACATACGGACCACTTCTCGAACACTGGCCTGATCCAGCAGAGATGGCGGAGAATTTCAATGATTGGAATGGTCCTATACAATGTTCAAACAATGTACCCTCTGACACGTATGTAACATGGAAAAATACAAGAACAAGTACTGATACAAACCAGAGATGCTTGTTTCAATATTAATGATCCGGCTTCATACGACGTCGATCCTTCGCATACTAAGACCTGGAAAGTACCCGGCCCTTTAATGACAAGTGCTCTCGCGCTGTTCGGAAATGGCTCCTGGCTAAATATAGCAGCGGAGTATATGTCAAACTATACATATAATGGTACTTATCAAAATGGTGACTACTTAAACGAGGATCTTACATGGCCACTCTTCTGGCGCGGAATGCCTTTGTCGAATCTTTGGGCACCAAGTCCTGGTATCGGGGATCTTGTGTCCCTGTGCGACAATCTTGAACAGCGCATCTTTGACAACGTCAAACCGACGAACCATGATCTGTTCGAACTCACGGAGCAGTTGTTCGCCTTTTTCGCACCCGGCTTCAATGGCGGCAAAGATCAAACACCAAATCAATCACTAGACCAAAAACTAAACCAAACACTACATCGTACTCAAGATCTGCTAGAGGTCGTCATGTTTGTCGCCAATCGAGCCGTTCTGACCTTGTTTGCTACCGATACCAATTTGACTGGACGTTTCATACGCACTTCGCCTGGTGTTGCCGTGCCAAGGCCTGTTCTATCCAGATCAAGCGTCATCATAATGTCGGTTTTGATAGATCTGCAACTACTTGGTCTAGTATACTTGACTTATTACCTATATCGTATCCCATCATGGTCAAATCAACTGGATGCTATGGCCATGGCCCGCATCGGAGCAAGTTTGGATCACCGAGGCGTACTTCCAGCCATTGGCCCAGTGAGCAAGGAAGACCTCATTACCGTACAGACTGTGGGAGGCTTGATTAGAATTTTCGAGAAGAGCCCGCGTCAGGACAGCTCGGCGAGCGAATCTGTGCTGCCCGAGATGGCTGCTGCAGATGACTCCGCAGTCGAGTTACAACGACTCACTTCGTCCGAGGAGGGTCGCAAAAGCGTGGAAGATGACACTACAAGTGTTAAACTTGAGCTGGGCGCGTCGGGTCCGATCCTCACGGCCGATTTGCCGGGCCACACGACGTTATCATTTGGTCTGAAGAAAGCTTGGAGCAAGGTGTTCGCTTCTTGGAAACAGCCATCAGTGGATGATCTGCCACCACCACCACCTACGTCTCCTCGAAGCGAAACCTCCACTAACCTCCCCACTCTTACCCTGCTGCCTTCCCTCAGCTTCTCAACTCGCCAGGATGATGATGGAATGTCTTTCTCAGAATAAATCCAGGTTCTGCGGTATAATAAAGAGGTCACGTAGGAGGTAGATATCAGGGCTGTTTGGAGAGTTGGACACGGCGTTACCGGTGTGATTTACAAGTGGGCGGTTTCTTCGGACTCTATTCATCCTCTACACCTTGCCATCCCCCTCCTTCCTCGCCGCCTTCTTCTCCTCAATCCCCTCTCTCCACTCCCTCCCCCAAACCGCCGTCGCATAAGTCATACCCGCCCCAGCAACCAAGAACCCCGCACTGATTGTCGAAAACCAGCCTACGCCAATCGCCCTAACAGCAGGCAAACACACCGCCGACCCCGCCGCCGCAAACATGTAGCGCATGAAGTAATTCCCCGCGACCACCTCTGCGCTCCTCCCCTGCATAACATCCAAGCAGTACGTATTGAGACTAGGAAAGCAAAACAATTGCGCCACGCCCTGGAGGAACATCATGATGACGGGGAGCGCAACACCGCCAACGCGCTTCTCAACACTCCACCCGTACACAATCATACAAGCGGGTATGACGCCCCCGAGGAAGAAGACGCAAGACCGCAGACGGTCTTCTGACACGCGCTGGCCCCGCTTCTGGATATACTTCTTCACAACGTGGTCTGCGTAGCGGCCGCCGAAGAAGGTGCCGACGAGGTATCCACAGCCCGGCGCGATGTAGAAGAGTCCCGATTGCAAGGGCGTCTGCAGGTCGAACCGCGGATTGAGCACGTACCGGATAGGCGTAAGCAGGCTGTACATGTTCCAGACCAAGCTAGCGGACGCGAGGGCCGTGAGGAGAATATTCGGGTACCGATATAATCTCACGACGCGGAAGGGGTTGAGCCACGCCCACATTTTGCTTGCGCGCTGCTTTGCAGGCAGGCCGGCGAGTTCATCGGCGCGCTTCTTGTGTATGGTCTCGGGCTGGAGGAAGAAACAAAACACAGTCGCGGCACCAGCAAGAGCCGTCTGCAGCCAAAAGATGTCGCGCCACGAGCGGAACGTGACTATAATTCCACCGATAAACGGGCCCAGCGCGGGCCCAATCAGCGTGCCGGACAGGAACCAGCCTAGCGCTGTTGCGCGCTCCGTCGGCTTGTAAATGTCACCTATGACTGCTGATCCGATGACGAGGAAGGCGGTGCCTTGGAACGCGGTCAGGATCCTGAAGACGAAGAAGGCAGCGAGGTTGGGGCTCAGCGCCGTGCCGATGCTGAATGCGGTGAATAACGCTGCACTTGCTACGCTGACCCATTTCCGGCCGTAGATGTTTCCGTAGGGCCCGTAGAAACAGGGGGATAGGCCCATGAAGAGCATGTACAAGGCGTTTGATACGTTGATGATGGAGCCGTCTGTGGAAAAGGTCTTTGCTACTTCGGGAACGGCGGAGAGGACAGTCGTCGAGGAGATGGGGGCTAGGAAGCTGCAGAAGGAGACGACGGCGACAATGACCATTTTTCGCCGTGGGGTGAACTTGTTGTAGATGGTGTCGTTGTCGCCTGTTGCGACGTATTGCACATTGGCCATGTCATGGTGGCTGACTGATGAGACTGTGCGTTGGAGTTGGAGACGGCCTTGTTGGTCGTCCTCAGTCCGTGGTGCAGGTATAATGGAGGCGTATTCAGTGTTTTTCTCAGACTCGGTCGTTTGATGTTCAGGTTCGGTGGCCGGGTGGGAAGATTGCTGTGGGCCAGCGGGTGCTGAGGAGGATGTGGAAGAGGGTGCCATTTTGCGTACTCATAGAAGGCGAGTCCTGGGAAAGAATGATGCTCCTGCGGGGGAAGATTACAAGGACATGTGCTGCTGTGATACAAGACTTGCAGTACCAACTCAAGTCAGGAAAAATGTTCAGAGAAAGAAGAACAAGTGACTCGAGACGTTAGATATGCGTGCCCTACGATGCATGTTGGGCTATCTTTCTGCAATCTTGCTACATTAGCGTCTTCCTACGGCTTCATATCCGCGGGTGGGTACTCGACTCCGTCGAAGAATTGTCCAAACAGAATCTTTTCCGTGCAGGGTTTTTCGCGTACATCGCTTCGAGGCGTTGGCGTATCCGGCGAGTGGAGTAGCGCGAGGGGGTGGAGCAGCGCGACATGGGCATCGGAGTAGAAAAGTCCGGTCGGATACTTTGCCGCCGATGGGGATATGTAGTATCGCTCACCGAGCAAATGTCCAAGTTGGGAATGTCGTTGGGTAACATTGGGTTCGTCGAGTTGCCGTGAGGTGCAGTGTGCGGTCCGGGTATAAGGTGCCTGCAAAGACTTTTCCGTGCCACATGACTCATGCCAACCGTCGTCACATGCATGCTGCAAATGCGCAACACATAACAACTGCCCTCTCGAGTGAGCTCAGCGAAGAGCAGCGCAGATATATACGTGTATATGTAAGCCTATAGCCGGTCCCAAAGTTATATACGACGGGAGGCTTTCTAAAATACCCAAACCTGGATCTTGCCTTGAGATGCCGCGTCCATGTTCCCCCAAAACGCCGATGATGCAATTACGCTTTTTCAACCAAAGTAAATCTCGTCCCGACCATCTCATATGCTGAGCTTGTCGAGACTCAAGCGGTCGGCGCTTCTGTGTCGCTTGACCATGCCCAGCTTGTAGAACTTCTCCTCCCCCGTTGCTGTTCGGCCGCCAATGTACCATTTCTCGGCGCCCATGGCTTCGTGGAAGCCTTCGGACGAGCTGTCCGAGCCCCGTCTGCCTCGTTGCGATGCGCCTGGTATTGGGAAGGCCTGGGCCTTGGGGGATGTGGAGCGGTTGTAGGGGGCGGTGTGTTGTCTGGTTGGCTGGAAATGGCCTGTTGCTTGCACGGAGACCGTCGTTGCACCGGGCGACGGTGAGCGCGTCTTGGTGGTTATTGTGCGCGAGGAAGCTGCTGCTGTGTCGAGAGTCTGGCTCTGTTGCGAGGCCGTGGTTTGCGAGTACGAGGCCACGGACGCTGCTTGTGAGGCCGTCGTCTTCTGCAGGTTGGGTTGTTGCGCGCGGAAGGCGGCGAGGAAGCCGCCAAAGAAGGGCCTGTTGGTAGTCATGGTAGGTTTACGGCGAGTTGGATCTGGCGGGGAGCCTCTGTTTGTAGAGGTTGAGTGTTCGATCCGTGACACTATTAATGCAGCAAGTCAAGCGGCGGTGTGGAGGTGAGGTGTTGGCGGCTCCGCAACACGTTGTTTTGTGTCGCGTCCGAACAACAACACCAGCGAACAAGACACTCCGACTACGCCGTGGAGCTCGGACACTACGTCCTGGTCGTTTCCATGCGCTCAGCGAGGTGGCAAGGGAGACGCCGCGGAACCAGGCCGTCTGCGACCAAGGGTGGGTAATTCTACGCGCGAATGTGCGTGTGACGTAGGCGACTTGCAGTTCGGCGAAGCGTCTATGTGAGAGCGGGATGCGGTGCCGTCAAAACCAGCGGGGTAGGCGATGGCTGTGTTTATAGGAGATGGCGGGGGCAGCAGAGCGCAGGTGCAGGCGTCTGGCAGGTTTGGCGTATCGGTCCGTTGCTGGTGCCGTGAAGCTCGTCGACGAGTGCAACCCAGGAACAAATCGGAACCAGCTGATTGTCATTCGACCGCCTCCCGAGCCTTGACCGAGGCTAGACTACACACCACCCGCCATGCTCGAGATGCGATCGCGATGATATGCCGTCTGCCCGGCTACCATCTGTTGTTCGCAAATCCGCGTCGCTCCCTTGCAACCCCCGTGCTCACACACCTCGAGTCAGCCCCAAGCAGTCCCGAACACCCGGGGAACATGCGGATACCATGCTCTTAGTAACATGTCGCATCTCATACGACGCACGGCGGCTGGACTAGCCGCTCGTCATGTCTATCGATACCCACCTGAACGCGGGGTAGTCCCAGCATTGGAACGTCGCGTCAGGGCTGAAGACAGCACATGTAAAGCCTGTTGCGGTGCTCTTCGTGGCGCCAGTGCTGGGATACGTTTTTTCACATATGCGGACGCATATGATCGGCATAGTACCTTGGAGCCGCTTGTGACGTAGCCATGTGTATGGTTGTGTATCACCTTCTCGGCCCCCTCCATCTCACTAGGCATCACTACGAGTGGCGCACCTATCAACAACACCAAGACCTGCCACTAACTTTCCACGCTGCAGCATGAAATATCCGAGTTCTGCACAGATTACTCAAACAGGCAGCATCGCACAACACCAGTTGCCTTTCTTTTCGTCATCCCTACTGTCATGGCATCCTTCTCCCTTCTGCCCGCCGAGCTCGTGGAATACATTGTATCCTACCTTCCCCAGCACGACATCTACGCTGTATGCCAAATCAACAAGGGTCTTTTGAAACTCGCCATTCCTTTTCTGTACCGTCATGTTGACCTCTTCATCCCGCCGAGCAACAAACTACCCCGGATCGATCGCTTCTGCCTAGCCATCATAAACTCCACCCGCAAAGCCAACAACATCAAGTCAATACGCCTCGGCCTATCGCCTAACGGAGATGTTTCGGTAGGCCAGCGCTGGTTACCACCAGACAAGAACTTTGACGACCAAGTCATGTTCTGGAAAGCCATGACCGTGTTGGGTGATGAGACGTTGGTAGCTACAGGCGACTATCTAAGAGATGCAATTAGTATGCGCGAGTACTCCGCCTACGCAGCTTTGATCCTGCTTGTCCTGCCCAATCTAAGTCAACTGGATGTAGCAGATTACAAGTCCGTAACCTTCCACCACCTGCACACTATCCTGCGTAACCTCGATCCGGAGACTGCGTGGAATAAGCGCTATCCCTCGCGCATTCTGCTGAGCCGATTGTCGACTATCAAAAGACTATCTCTCATGTTCGACAGTAGAACTGGAGTGGCGTACCAGGGCGATAGCAGCCGCATGACTCTTGATCACTTCCTCAACATTCCCAGTATCGAGACGTTGGAACTATCCCATCTCAAGTGGCCCGCTGGTCTGCAACACATCAACACAGCACACCCGCACCTTGCGAACCCCATAGTAGATCGCTCGAGAGCCACCAACATCACCACACTCGTCTTCCGACATTCCGGCGCTTTCACACCGGCTCTACCTTCTTTATTACAATGCATGCCCAAACTACGCTCTTTTACCTACGAATTCTTCTTCCCCGGCCCCTTACCCCCCTCGCATCACCACCAGATGCTCTCGCTAGACGCGTGGAGCGACCACCTCCGCCGTTTCTCCTCGACGCTGCAAGTCCTAGTCTTGAGTGCAGAATACTGCGACACATCCGCCTACTTCTTCCAGCAACCGCGCATCAGCGAGATGCTGATGGGTTACCTCGACCTCACTCCTTTCACCGCACTGCACACGCTCGAAGTGCCTTTTCCCTTTTTAACCGGCGACGTCGACTTTTCCATCACAAAGGAGATTTACCCGTTGTTGCCGCCGAATCTGCAGCATCTTACTCTCCGGCCTGATCTCTCGCACGCCCACCTTCCTTTCCCCCTGGATGACAGTATTCTACCACACGGTCTCACGTTCGCCGAGAGCAAAGATATGGCGCAGTATAGAATGAATGCACGTATGGACGTATCGTACATGTTCCAAGCTGCGCTCTCTCTCCTCGACTTGGCTACTACTACTACATCGTTCCGTTCCCTGTCCGTCTGGCAGCCCGCTGACCCTGGTTTATCCTGGTTTGACGGCCAAATCCAGGATTTTGCTACTACGTGTCGGAATAAAAATGTTACGGGGAGGCTGTTGGAACCGATGCTGTTGAGGTGGAAGAATGGGGCGGAGCATTGGGATTTGGTCAGGGAGATTACGCTGTTTGAGAGCGAGAGTGAGGAGGAGGAGGAATTATTATCTGAGGCACGGGCTAATGTGTTAAGAGAGAGGTTTTGGAGGGGCGAGGGAAGGCTGGGACAGGTGTTGGGATTGGGGTGTCAGTTCCATGTTGATGCTTTGTGTAAGGGGAGGGTTACGGCTATCAGAAGACCGGATACCGCACGGCACGGAATGAACCGCCTCTGCTAGGGTACTTCCGTGTTGAGCTGATGATTTGTACGCTGCGATGATGGGAATATCTGCTTTGCCTGACTAGTCGAACGTTGGGGACGAAGCACAATGAAGCAATGTAGGAGGATCTTTACATGTGGTTTGTGTATCCTGTGAGAAGATCTATTCCCACGCTGTTACTCGATCGATATTTCGACAGCCCCTGGAACAGCTATCGTCTTGTATTCCAGCGATTCATCAGATTTAACACCATTAACGTAGTACTTACCCCAGGAGAGTATGAAATGATGCCAAGGGCTATGCCTGCTCTGAACTTCAACACTGCTGTCCTCATCTTCAAATTCAGAATCGCTGCCTTCACCTCCAAGCTCACACTCGCGATAATCTGCCAAAAGTTCGTTGACTGGAATAGTCAATCTCCCAAAGCGTTCGAAGGTGTCCTTCTTGCCTTCAATTGCAACTAAGATAAGGCATTCGAGTTCCCACTCCTCACCATCAAAGTAAAGCAAGATGGGCAAACAAAGCATCTCGTGCGGATCCGGAGGTTTGTGATCCAATATAACGCGTGGTAGACCCAAAAAATCAGCGTCATGTAGCCACATATCTTTGAGGAATGCACTCCAGTGTGTAACAGATTCTGAATCAGGAATTGGTCGAAGTTTCATTTTTGATAAAAACCCGGATAACCGAATGACTCCACTCAGGATCTCAGAGAAAGCATCACCCGTCTTGGTAGTTGCATGACAGCTCTTGGTTTCCACGAGAATAATGACCCGATCTTGGTAGTGATCGTGGAAATGACTCGGTGTTATAGGCTCATCAATACTTGCCCAGGACCAGGAAGGGGCTCGATAACATTCTTGCGTTGATTTTGGAAGTGCCGGCTTTGGAAAATCCCGCATGCCCCTTGTCCAGAGAAGTTCGATTGGCATTCGTCGAGTCCACAGCCCTGCGCAGTATGTATCGGCGAGAGGCTGACAGAAGAGCCTTGCTATGCCCGATATTGCCACTAGCTTATCGTTGAGGAATGTAAGACGGCATTTGGTGTATTGCTCAAGGATTCCACACCAGATACGCATATATTCGTTCTTACGAATCATGGGCGGAGCTCGGTCGCCGATCAAAGGCTGATGGTGATAGACGTAGGTGTTGAATTTGAGATTATCATCCTGCTGATCGGCCGTGCCCCAATCGGGCTCAATATGCGTAGGAAGTTCTTCGCAGGCAAGTTTGTCGTAACACTGCCAGAAGATCTGGGTAGAGTTGAAGTATAGGATTCTTGGTGACAGTTGTAGTTCTTGAACTACCCAAGCTCTGCTTATGAGAGGCTGATCCTCAAACACGTTGGGCCAGATTTTCGAATTATAGATCTGATAAACGCTATTAGGTCGATCGTTCCAAGACGTCGTTACCTCACAAGTTGCCCTGGAGCTGGCTTCACGTGTGCGAAAACACCCAGAACTGCTCTTGGCGCTAGCAGCCGCCGCAATGCAAAGAAAAGCATGACGGTAAACCTCGTCCATCAGAGGCGCCTGTTCTTCCCAGTCTTGATCCGAGTCTTGGATTATACACAGGGAATCTATCCAGATATACTGGATCTTCAGAGACTTTGCCACCGATATGGCATCCCGGAACGTTTGGCTAAGAATAGACGTCAGAATACCGCTCGTTAGCTGGTCCTTTGTCTGATTAGTCAACATGAAGAATGGATCTTGTCCCCAACAATGACTTAATGTTGCGTAACGAGGCGCGAATGCGGGATCTGAAAACGGGTTGACCAACAAGCGGACCTGGTCTTCATCCACCTGTTCAATTTGGAGAAGGCGCATTGTAGAAGCTTTTCTAGGCCTTCGCGCTCTCAAAACTTCTGCAGCCTGACATTTTGGGTGTGTCCCAAGGCATTGCGACAGCCATTTCTTCGGAGCCTCTGAGTTCGAGGTAGATCCGGCCCAGGTGCGTGAGGTATGAGGTTGGGATCGATGTTCTACTGCTTGACGTTAGTGCATAGGGATCACACTCGAGATGGTCGAAAAGCAGACTTACGCTGCGTTCCCCCATACCTAAATAACAGATGAGTGTGGGCTGGAGGTCCATATAAATAGACGCTGATACAATCTCGACCTATGTAATATCTTGTGACCCAATCTTCTCTTGTGGTGTCACCATGGAAAGTTTCGCGATCAAAGTCCGGTCTTTTAACCAAATCCTTCCAGACATCCCTACAAATGACACAGTTCTTGTTGGCTGCTTCTTCGAGACTCTGAATGGAAGCATGATGATTGTGAATTCCCCAAGGAAAAGAGCCTTGGAACATAGGAGAGCACCGATCACAAAGTGATGTAGCTACAGAGACAGACATGCTACAGCCTTATTGACACTAGACCAGAAAGCGCAACGTACCGGCAGCGGCGACTTCAAGGGAGGGAGAACATAAGTAGAGTGGATTGAAGTCGCAGTAAAGATTCATAGCCGTCTTTGGCGGCTGCTGGGAGCGTGTTGCGTGTCCCTTCACGCTGTCCAAGTCGCGGCAGTGAAGCTAAGCATGAACTGCTTACTAGTGCTTTCTTGTTACGACGCTGGCAGTGCTATTGAGCCAAGGTGGCGATCGGCCTGATAGCGGGGTAAACAAGATCCGTCCTATCAGCGGATGCAGAGCGACAGAGATGGGCAAGACCTGAGGTTTGTGACTTGTAGGTGGCACAGAAGAGATTAGGCAGCACTGCACTTACTATGCTATCAGGCCTAAATAACGCACTATAGTACTATTCGTTCTCGTAAAATGCGCTAACACGTGACCTCGTGTACACGTGTTCAAAAGGCAGGTCCAAGAAGAAGTGGGTCTGAAACTCTCATCCTCGTCCCGAACTTAATGTACTGCCAACCCTTTTCTTCTTGTCATGTACAATCTCTATTGTTACGATGGACGTGCTGGTGATAAGACGCAGGCACGACGCTGTTGAATTACACTGTATTGTATCGTAGTAGAAGTGTGTTCCCAAACACTTACTTGGCTTCACTATATGCAGCTGTATACATACCTATTTGGAAAGCGTCGGAACAGCACGAACAGAATATAGACAGATAGCACAAACAGATAATATGTTTAGCTGGCTTTGCTGTGAGAAAGTTCGCTTCATGCCGAACATCTATATCCTGCCGACTCTACTAGATCTTATCGGCGAAGATCTCTTGTTAC
This sequence comes from Alternaria alternata, assembly GCF_001642055.1. Classification (NCBI taxonomy): domain Eukaryota; kingdom Fungi; phylum Ascomycota; class Dothideomycetes; order Pleosporales; family Pleosporaceae; genus Alternaria; species Alternaria alternata. The sequence continues at coordinate 66,949 of NW_017306232.1, read as the reverse complement.
TAAGCCACAGCAGAAACCTCTGTAGGTATAATCTGGAAATCCACCGCAGGACCTAGGCCGGTATGTGCAACAGAGTTGTTGCCCGTGTACGTGTATCTCACTTCCCCCCTATCACCAATCAGCTTGCATACCCTTTCACCGACATCCTTTCGGGCCTGTACTCACTGAGTGAACGCGTATTGCACACTAACGATGGCGCCGATATCGATACCCTGGTTGAACTCCTGCGTTTGCACATCGGCCGGGACGTCAACCCCGACCACACCACAGGACTTGTACCCGCCCTGTACACTGGTACCGGAACAGAAGCTGGCGTCGAAAGAAGGCTGACCAGAGGGCCCGGTAGGTGCGGAAACGTTGAAGGAATAGCGGCATGTGGCGGCGCTGCAGATGCTAGAGAAGCCGGTAACGTCCCAGATCCAAGGGAATGCTGCTGCTGATGTGCCGGAGGCAAGCAGAGCAAGGGCGGAGATACTGGAGCGCATATTGCTACAGTGAGGTGCGTGAATGAGGTGGGAGTTGCGAAGTGTGCTTTTTTGTTTGATATTTCCTTGGAAGCATGGCAGTAGGGCTTTATACAGCTTTGTTGATCGTATTCGATGCTACCGTCGCATTGCTATGGTTCTTGCAGCTTCAACGACGACTTGGCATACGACGTTGCAGAAATGAACGACACGTTGCAGCGGTCGAGGTCACTTCCGTGACATACTTCGTCATCCGTATTCGCGATACTATACTGCAAGGGCGCGTAATTCAGTGCTGCACGCCGGGTATGGCGTCGAAGCATCAAATTTGTCGACATTCCGCTTTGCGTGGGTTGATGATGCTGACTGATTGTGACACGAGCAGCAAGCAGTGCCGAGAAAGGAAACGTGCAGAAGCGCTGCCTCCAAACGAAGCGCGATATATCGACAGCTCGTGTCTGATCCGCAACATGATCTGTCATAATTGCCTGCCGTGCTGAGTCGGTCCACCTAGCATGCTCCAGTGGCGCAGCACCTCACTCCGGCACGCCCAACGTCTGCCCTGCGCCAGTACTGACCCTCTTCTTACTCACTGGGCTCCCTGTGTACACATGACTATCAGTAACAGCTCTCATCATCCCCGGCCTCCTCTGCGTACTCGGCAGATCAAACGGACTAGCATGGCCGTGCGCAGACCCGAAAAGGCCAATTCTCGACCTGTCACCAGGCGTCGCCACTGATTCCACAGGAACCGGCACCGGTTCCGGTTCAGCGAGCGGATCGGAAAGGAAGAGCGTAAGTAGCTTCTCGACAATGTCACGCATTTTGTCGGGGGTGGCATGGAGGGGGACAGTGGACATGTGTTTGCGCTGGACATGGTTAGTTGGTGTCTTGAGACGTAGGTGTGGACAAGGAAGTGTGTGACATACCAATGCCAGTGCAGCGCCTTTGTAGGTCTGATGGTAGATGAGTTTGTACTCGTCATCCTTCGCAGCCTCCTCAGCTGCAGCCTCCTCGCTCAACTGTTGGCTTTCTTCTGCACCAGCTGCAGAGGCACGACGCGATCTATTCTGCTTCCGCTGCTGCAGCCCATGCATGCGCATTGCGGCCATGACCACTTTCACAAGTGCATCCTTGTTCCGCGACTCTGTTGTTGGCTCTTCGGGCTGTATGGGGACTGTCGCGACCTGTGACAAATTGCTCCGTCTGGCATGAGCTTCTGGCAATCCCTTGCGACTCAGCGGTCTTGTATCGGACGAGAGGCTTGGCGATCGAGAGATGCGGTGCGATGTAGGTCGAGATAAGTGGTCGGACGCAGACGGTGGTCTGGAGTCTGGATAGGACGAGGCTTTTGTATCGATGGAGAGGGAGGATTTGCGGTGGGTGTATACGTTCTGGGACTCGCTGACACGGGCTGCGGCTGCGGAAACTGCGCGTCCGCCTCGGCCCCGTGCTTTCTTGTATTGGATGGTAGCTTCTTCGAAGAGGTCGCGGTTGCGTTTCGGTGATTTTAAGAGGACATGGGAGTTGTGTATTGGCGGGAGGAAATGCGGTTCGGCGTCGCCTGCAATGTCGACAGTAGTGTGCAGCAAATCGGACGATAGGGGTAGAGCGTGTACTCGGAGCTCAGGCAGGACCTCGCCGTGCGCATTATCGACATAAGGCGAAGAGGACGGTGGTGTTGGTAGCTCGCTTGTTGACGAAGCAGCAATAGTGCCATAGAAAAGTATCTCAGTCACTCTCGGCCTATGCACATCTTCTTCTTCGCCTCTTTGAACTTGTACAAGAATGCCAATTGGCGATTGCGAGCGCGCCAGGTCCCACCACTGTCTTACATCATGGCTGGTCGTTTTTCCCGGTGGGGGATTGCTCAACAATATCGACTCGAACCAAGCTTGAGTCGCTTCTTCTGTTGTCCACACATCTAGGCTGGGTCCAGCGGCAAGATACAGCGGTATTTTGGAGGTATCGACGGTGGTTAGGAAGTGTAGAGACGTAGCAGGAAGGGTAGGTGAAGACGCGAAGTTTTGCGACGCAAGGCTGATTTCTGAAGTTCGTTAGCCCCGGCAGCCCTGGAGAGCGATCATATGTACCGATGATGGCATTATTATCTGGTAGCACGATTTTACCGCTCCAGACATCGGCCATCGCGATTATCTAGATATACGTGTGGTTTCGTTTGAGATGCGGGACGGAACGCGACTGGCATGACGCGTTGTCCCGAAGTCGCGCTAAACACACGCGACTGCACGTGGAAGATCGAAGGGTCCATCTTCGTCATCACAATCCATTTACGTAGTTACTCAAAGGACAACTTCCACAGATAGATCATCATGTACCGCACTTTTACAGACACTCTTTGGAACCTCGCAGTCCATTGTCTTAACCCGTAAGCATCTGAATGCCACCGCCGTTCCATCAACCCCATCAACCTAGCACCCCCATCATAACCCCGCCTAATCCAACCATCACACTCCCATACCCCCAATGATTCCACTCCCCGCCTCCCGCTTCCTTTCTCACCACCCACCCATCCACGCCTGCACAAGCCCCTGCCGCAACTAGCAACAACCCCGCATTCCGTCGATTTCCAGCCAATGTCGCCGCTAGGATGGCAACGCCCACGAAAGCGTCTTTTGCGCCGTATAGAACCATGATGCGCTCTATCAGCGCCCATTCTGGTAGCGACCAGGCAGCGGGTGTGCTGGGGGCAGCGCTGAAGCCGAATAGCTCATAGCCGCGGCGGGGGGAGAATATGTAGGCCAAGCCAATTGTCAGGAACATGCCACCAAAGGCGGCGGAGAGAAACGACACGTAGGGGTGAACGGAGAGAGCACGTGGTGGCATTGTAGTCTTGAATCTGCGGTCTCGTACGGTGTAGGATGATTTTCAGAGCGAATGGCTTTCTTGTGTTGTGCCTACTTGCTGCCTTTGTACTCAGAGCTCCTTCGACGCATGCGCACGATGTCACGGGCTTGTCGCTTCCCGAGAACACCGGTGTTCCGGAAGTAAGCCACGGAATATGCATCGCTCTCAAGGCGTCCTATAACGCCCTTCGGTTATACCATCGGCTAGGCTGCAGTGGTTCGAAGGGCGCTTGTTGTTGCGTCCATGCTTATGGTCTAGTCGATCGATCGATTGGTAATACTTTGCGCTTCACATCTTATGGTGGACCCGCAACCATTGCTCAGTCGCTCAAAGCCGTCGCCATCGACGGTGTAATATCCATCATTGGTTTTATTGGCAGCTCGTCCAAGGAGCAGCCGACATTCTTGGATTGTTTGAGTAACCTGTGCACAGTAAGAGGTCTTCTTGTTGGCTCTCGCGTGCAGTTTGAGGACATGAATAAGGCTATCGAAGCCAACAATATTCATCCTATTGTTGACAAACAGGAGTTCAGTCTGGAACAGTTGAAAGAGGCCTATCAGTACATGTTCGACCAAAAGAACCTCGGAAAGGTTACTATCAAGATCGCATAGCATGCTGTATGGCTTATTGAAGGTGGAAGAAGGAGGCAAGCATCTAGGTACTATTTCACATAATACTCTGGAGGTCACATGGGGTCTTCAACAGTCTACATAGAAGAACTGAAATCAAGGCATCGCTATACATATATGTGTTCTCGAACACGAGGTTCAAGTGCATGCTAGCCAGACCTCTAGAGACACTCGCTACACAGTGGCCCCAACGCTCGGCTCTTGGCGCGATTCCAAATTGAAATAGCGTCTTTTATGAGATAGCCAACTTTGATCTAGCTATTCCAGTAAGCAAGCCGTTCACGTTCAATTTCCACCATAACCACAACTCCTTCATCGGGGTACGGTCTCGATGTCGAAACGTTCTCCCTTCCGCCTTCTGTGGCACGAAACTCAGCTGCTCTCCTTCCGAAAAGCGCCCAACGTGATCTATGCAACGATCTATCGACATCTCTAGGCATCTCGTGTACAGACTTTCCTCATTATCTCCTGGCAAGATAGGCGGGAAGACCTTCTCCAGGACGTCACCACCGTCCAGACTCGATGTCAGCTGATGTAGCGTTGATGCGACCTTATCGACTGCGCCATCGTAGAGTGCAAAGAAGATGCAGTGGTTTCCCTTGTACTCAGGAAGATGGCCTGTGTGCATATTGATCATCAGCCCCGCACGCGCGGTCAGCTTCTTGCCGATATACTTTGTGCCTGAGACAATGGTCAGCTCGGGCTGCCACTCTTCCACTGCGTCCCATACGTCACGACAATTGACGCTCTCGACGACGAGGTTCGGTCCGGGCGATACATGATCCTGAGGTATAAGACGGTCGAAGTACGCCTTGCGCTGACGGTCGTGACCGAAGATCTGGCGGCGAAGCCCGTGATACTTCTGCCAGAACGCATCAACGATGCGGCGCTTTTTCAATAGCTGGTGGAATTGCCCATAGCTTGTTTCCTGGATGCAATGGTAGCCAGGAAAGGTTTGATCGAGACGATAGCGGAGGTAACGATGCTGAGGACCATCCGAGCAGAGCAGGAGTAGTTTCAATGGCTCTCGCTTTTTCGTATTCAAACTATCCTGGAGCCTTAAACTGTTGCATGGCACTTGCAAATCAATGGTCTTGGCGAAGGGGAGTCTTCCGCGATCAGGGTGGAAAAGCACATGAATGGGATCTTCCTCGCCCATCAGTGATCGCAACACTGCACGTCCCACAGCAGGAGCCTGTGCAAAGCCACCCGTGTTGTTACCACCAGTAATGATCAGCTGACCACCACCAGCGGTAGGAACTCTTTCGAAAAGACCAAGGCCTGTAGGTGTGAAAGGCCGCACACAGAACTTACGGTATCCGCCCGGGTAAAAGGCCATAGGGCCACGCTTACTTGCTGCAGCGTAGTTTTGCGGAAAGTAAATTCGTGCAACCTCCTCAAGCTCGGCGTACAGAGCCTCCATCTCTGGCGAGTCTGGTGCTGGGCGATCTAGACCGACGTAACCGTATCCACCTCCAAAGATGAGAATGTCTTCACCAGTTTCTGCATCATTGGCAACGGTGATGTTGACATCTTCTACTTTGTGGCCACGTCGATGGATTTTCATAGAATTCTGCATTTTCGGATTCAGATTAGGGATCTGCAACCATATTCCTAAAACACCATGGACAAGATTCTCCGAGGCCGTTCCGTTCAACAGTTCAATTTTTGTTGTACCAGGACTTATCACGAAGTGATCAGCCGTCAGGTCTCCCTTCTCTGACTTGAGCATGATGACTTCGCCTCCAGAGTTGCGCTGGATACTCTGGACTTCGCAATCCCACACGAATTCTGTGCCCAGGGTAGCGAGGTGATGTATCAACTTAGCCATGAATAGGTGGACGTTCACTGTGAAACCGTCCACAATGATGCCTCCGGCAAGATGATTGGTCTCGGCGGCAGGGCGGAAGCTGGGATATTGCTCCAGGAACTCCTCGGGACTAGGAGCTTGGAGAAGCGCACCAAGTCTACCGTTCAGACCGATGGATGATTCCAAGGCGACTGGCTCCGTATACATGCGTATAATGTCCTTGTGGAAGCCGACGTCACTGAACAGCTGCGGGTAGGTGTTCATAAATTCTTGCCAGATCTTCCCGGACTCACAGTTCACCTCATGGATATTCTTCTTGAAGGTCGCGGCCATCCAACCCGGAATGCGTTCAAAAGCGTCGACCCAAGCTTGTTCTTTGCTAGAAAAGTCTTTTGGCGACTTCACACTCCATCCGCCATTGCGGACAGTATTCCGGAATATGGGCTGCATGTCCCGGTATATGTCGCTGCCTTGCTCATTGTAATTGTCGGCTTCAGTGTTGGTGAACATGCGAGCGTTATGACCGCCGCTTGTAACGCCTAGCCGCGCCCGATCCTTGGGTTGGCAAAAGCGAGGGTCTGGCCCTTGGTCGACGACTCGAATGCGGTAGCCACGCACAGCTAAGAAATGAGCGGTCATCAGATTCATGATACCCGCCCCGACTAGCAGGACAGTTTCTTTCCCAAGCTGAGAGTCCGTCTTATCGCCAAGGACTCTTTGACTTCCGACATTGGCACGGACTCGGGCATAGAGCATCTCTGCATCTCGGAGCACTGATTCTTCCCATTCTTTCGTTGGGTCGTCTGGCATTCGCTCGGAGAATTCGACCATCTGAGCTACACGGCCATTGGCGTATCTCTGCAGGCGTGGGATGCTAGTGGCATCTCGCACTAGCATCGACTTGGGTATATGGCAAGCTTGGGCGAGCCAGCTGTCCATGAGGTCACCCGTCACCTCTTCGCCATCGCATATCCATACGTCGAATGCCTCTGCACTGGCAAACGGAATAGAAAGAGCAGAGCTAGTATCTTTGAAGATAGCATAGCTGGAATGGCCCGTCCCAGAACAGACAGAGGGAAGTCTAATAGTAAGAAGAAACTTCATGGCGAGTGCCGTGTGTGCTTGATGTGCAAGATCGTCAACAAGAGAAATAGGGGTGAGATGCTCCACTCTTGACCGGTAGTCGAGATGTTTCGCAGTTCTCTAACTCGGCATATATAGCATAATCGCGGAAAATTGAGAAATCGTTCACACCAACTCCAACCCCGTTTCGTGAACGCAACTTTCTTTGCATCTAAGCGAAGCTGTACATTTGGGCACCATACTATGCATCTTCAAAGTCGGTGTGAAAGTTAGAAAATATGATAACAACGAAGCTATCGAATCAGTCGTCAAACTTCGTGCCGATACAGCCACACGGTGTTGTATACAACCCCTACTGCATGTGGGTCAGCCTCCACACTGTGACAGTGAGTGCAGATGAGCTACCAGTATCTAGACGCCAAATTTTGCTTTTGTTGGCGATGACAGGCAGCGCTTAACTACATCTGGCCAATGGGTTTCGTGTGAAATGGTGTTCGTATCTGCATCAGGTGTAACCGCAATGGCTAGCGAGGCTGCTTTAGCTTCCTGCGGCTTACCGACATCTAACGTAGGGCTCGGCCCGGCGGGTAGAACCGGGCATCAGGAACAAGTGGCTTCGCTCCACTTGTTATGATAGACCCTCGGCAACAAGGGAAGTATAGTTCCCTCCGGCATCTACTACTACCTACCTGGTGGCCCGCACTGGTGATCGATACTGTGCTTCCTACCCTTGGGTGGCAACATCGTAGCAATGCGCCTACTTACAGCAAGATTTCTTGAGTCCCTTGACTGAATCTCTGCTTGAGGATGTCGTTACGTAATGTCAAAGTTCTGGTGGCTGGCAGCCATACCACCCTGCATGTCGGCTTCTTTCCCGATTTGAACCAAGGTGATCACTAAAGCAAGACGGAATTCCGAGAGTCTGCCTGCACACATGTCCCATCGTCGATACGCTGCTGTCGCCGGTCGGATCATCATCTGCTGGGTTAGGTAGCCTCAGTATTGCGCATAGTTGCAACGCGCCTTTGCATAGCCGAACCTCGCATACAACTTGGTACCCTATGTGCGGTGCCTACTGCCAGCGTTTCGAAAGGCATTTGTGTAAAGCACAACACGGGATTTGCAGGCGGGTACCACCCCTAGCTATTCCGGATGAACACTATACAATCACCCAGCAGCTGCATATCTAGCTCTACCGCAACAACACCATTTTCCTGAAATGAACTGTATCTGGAACGCTGCACGGCTTCACCGTTCAGTTGACTTACGCCCAGACGCCCAGACTCCCCCTTGTCAGAGCCATGACTTTGCTGAACTACTATTCATGCGCACATCGTTATAACACTATAAGCAATGAAGATCGCATGTAGCGCAATTTCACGTTGGTGATCCTATCTGCATACCTGTCGCACGCGCAACACCACATTCGAATAGAGTGGAGTGTAGCATTCTAAGCAGCCACAGCCTCGGCGTGAGACCATCTGCATGCCACTTATCCGTCGCTTCGTGTAGTCAAGCCATGAACATAGGATATGTTAAGCTGTGCAGGTAGCAAGGGACTGCTCAGCTTTTTGATTATTGACGGGCAGTATCTAAGTCCCAAGCTTGGGCCCAATCTTGATCTTGTTCCCCAAGCTGAAATGTCGTGTGCGGTTGGCGCGAGTGGGTTTATACTTCGATTAAGTTCTACTCTCAAATCGCAACGTACTCCGTCCGACAGACCAAGCACGTTTGTATCATCGGCACATTGCGACAAGGTAAAACGGGTTGTAATTTACTGATCCAGCGCCTGGATCAGCAATGCCAGACGAGGTATTGGTCTTGTGTATGCATGCCATCGTCTGACGCATACTGCGCTTTATCATGCCACAATGGGGTACCCGTGGTCGCCGTTACGATGCAGCCACTTCTACCAGGCACCGCTAATGACTGCACACATATGCAATCGATCGCTCATTGCAAAGGACAAGATGTACTTCTTGATTCCCTCCATGCGTACTTGAGAACAGTTGATGCAATCATGAAGTGGATCTGTGTGAATGTGAAGCCGGCAGCTTGACATATCGTGCACACAAATGCATATATTTTTCATATCCAGCGGGCCGAGATTCGCAACCATGTTGCGCTCTAGTCAGTTCAATCACCGGCGTGCGACATGGCCAGTCATGTCTTTGGATTGGTGGAAACCGAAGAGCTGGCTCCACACCATTTTTGTTCTTATTCTCAGCCCATTCGTGATTCTGCTTCTCACACTTCCAGCCCTCGTTGACTTGCTTGTTGAAATTTCAAGTGAGTATAGCCAAGATGCATCGACAGTGGCCGGCAATCGCGTCGCCGTGCGTTATCTCCAGCACAACACGATCGCAACGTCATGTAAGTTCTCGAGAGTACATTTCTGGAGCGATAGATCACTGATTCTAGCTGAGTCCTTGTCATTCCTAGCTCCCTAGCTTATATCTGACTCATCTTTACATTCCCTATGCAGCGGCCACATCGCTTGCCATCTCCAACAGAGCATCCTTGTCGCAGAACTCAACCACCTTCTTGACCTTGGACCCATCCTCATTGAAGTACAAAAACCAAGCAGCCTCAGAGGAATACGTCTTCCCGCTGCTCCTGACAAACACATCGGCTTTCGCTGTGAAAGCGGCGCGGCGCGCCTCCACGTCAATGGCCAAGTTGGACATGACGTTATCCTTGAAGTGCAGCACTCTAATATCGTTCCCGAACATGCTTTGAAAAGCGTTCGTGTCGAAGGAAGCACCTGCCGCAAGTCCGAAAGCTTTCATAACAGTTGCCGGGAGGAAATGACGTGTGCAGTCAGATGTAAGATCACGATTGATGACTGATGGGTCGCTGTGAGCTGCGCCCTCTTCGAATGCCGACAAGAAGGCTCGGGCTGTGGTCTCCATCTGCTCTCTGAGGTTCGTCGTGGGTGGAACTAGAGCCATGTCGAGGTCGTATGTGGCCGTGTGTTGAGTATTGAAGGTCTTGTTCAGGATGCTGTTAGCCAGAAAGTTGATGCAGTGATTGCACATTGAGTTGCGATTGATGCCAGCTTATAGCCCCTGCAGAGTTACAGTATCTACTTGTCCGACACCTCTGCTTTACGGCACTACATGGTGTTTTCTACAGCTAACGTTTATTTTGGCATGGTGCTTTACCAACATAACATGTTTACATAACGTTATGTAAAGCGGCATCCGTCAAAGGCTTTTGAGTTCTTGGCGAAATTCGTTACGCGATCTACAACTAGCGCAGATGACATTTTCTCCCCTTCCAGCCTAGTCCGTCTTGACTTCGGGGTCTCCCCGGCCATACTCGCGGTCTAGCTTAGCCCCACAGGATGACATTGTCGCTTCCTCTAGCCTAGCTCGCAGCTAGATGCCCGAGTATCCCCACGTATCCAGGTATTGAGACTCATTTTAAGTGATATATCGAGCATTTAGCACTTAATACCTGACATAGCAGACACGCCCATACGGAGCAGCGGTGTAAGCATTCGTCGTGTTCTGCCCCTATGAGAGCGATGGTTTGTAAGTGCCGAGTCCGCGGCGACCCGGCGATGTGTGACTATGTGCAGTGCCTTCACTATATATGTGGACAGCCTGCCAGCCTGCCAGCCTGTAGAACATCTTTCCATCGATACACTTCACAATCACTCAAGATCTCACCAATTCATCACAATCGAGCCACACCCACCTTCTGTATCCAAGTTCAGTCTCGTTGAAACAATGTCTCCTTACGCTCAGGCCCATGTTTCGCCCAAAGGCCCAGGCGATGCGCGTCCAACAGCTTTGCAGATCATCAAGGACGAAAAGGCTGAGAACACACTCAAGGGAGAGGTCATTGTCATTACTGGTACATCTTCTGGCATAGGCATCGAAACTACTCGTGCTCTAGCAGCCACTGGCGCGACCCTCTTTCTTACCGCCCGAAACACAGCTAAGGCTCAATCCGCCCTCGAGGGTATCTTAGAGCCTTCACGCATGACCATCGTCGAGATGGACCAGGAGAAGCTCTCGTCGGTTCGGGCCGCCGCTGAGACTATCCTTAGCAAGGCTTCAAAGATCCATCTCCTTGTCAACAATGCCGGAATCATGGCTATACCAGATCTCCGTTTCACAGCTGATGGGCACGAACTTCAATTCGGCACAAACCATCTATCACACTTCCTCTTCTACAAACTTCTAGAACCCGCCCTTCTAGGAGCCGCGTCGCCTAGCCTCCCGTCCCGCGTCGTCAGCCTCGCATCTTCAGCGCACAACATCTGCGGCATCAATGATTCCGACAACTACAACTTCCAGAAGGGCGACTATCACCCTACCATGGCCTATGGCCAATCCAAGACTGCGAATATCTACTTGGCTAATGAGATTGAGCGTCGATATGGCTCGCGCCACCTTCACGCCACGAGCGTCCATCCAGGCGTTATTATGACCGCACTTATGCAGCATCTGCCTCCGGATGCTTTCGATGGTCAGGATCACGTATACCCTACAATCAAGAGTGTCGAGCAGGGTGCTGCGACAACGGTGTGGGCCGCCGTTGCTGAGACTTGGAAGAACAGGGGTGGCAAATACTTGGTTGACTGCGCAGAGCCGGAGCCATACAAGGAAGGCGATGACAAGTACACTGCACCGGGCTACGCCCCATGGGCTTATGATGTAGAGAAGGCCCAAAGGTTATGGGAAGACTCGCTCAAGATCGTAGGATTGCCGGATGACGAGTAGGATCTCTGCAGAGACACTGAATCTGATTGTATCTTCTAGTTCTTCATAACATAGCGACAAGATGTCTTTTTACACCAGCGACCAATCCTCCGATATCCTACTCTCTGCCTTATCGTGGCTTTGCAATAACAAGTATCGCATCCTGGAGGCCATCTTTCTTAGACCGCATCCGGACGTTTCTAATTTAAAGACAAGTCTTCTATTGCCGGAAGACTTAGAGGCTCTTCCCCTCTCGCCAACCTCCAACGGTTACTAGAGGCAAGCAGGTCGTCGCATCCTTGCACTGCCCACGACCACTTCTTCAGAAACTCTGGCGTAGCCTCCCAGTTCTGTTGAACATGAGGCTCTCCCCAGACTATAAGTCCTCTGCGGCCCGCTGTGACCCCATCGTCATCGTTGCCTACCGCTGCGACCGGCTGTTCCGGGGCAGTCTTTGGATCAGACAAAGTGATAGCAGCTGACGTACCTCGTCGCTCCTGGGTCGGTATATTCCCCATAAGCTCCCCAACAAGATCATCCAACAGATCCCAGTGATCGAGTCGTTCCTCGTGCCTAATGAAATTGTCTCGTAGCGAAGGGAATGGAAAGAGATTGATCCAGGACGAGTGCGTGCGCTCTTGCTGCAAGCGAGTGGGGAATAGCGACGAAGGTATGTTAGGGTTCAAAGGATATATGTTGGTGTCGTCGGTGTAGGGTAAACTGATAGGACAAACAGGACATTCTGTATAAGGCTTGTCGTATGACCAACCTTTGAGAAGCGCATTCAGGGTACGCTTGTTGGAGACGAAAGCTCGAAAAACATTGTATTGGACTAGATGGAGGAGGTGGTCGGTGGAAAGAGGGAAGACCATGGGCGGGGGATTGAGCGTGGTTGGAACTAAGGTCGAAACGCATAAGAGTGAGTCCCGGAATACCACAGTCCTTCTGGGAGTAGCAGTCGAGGTGACAACATTCGCATCCTTGGTAGTGAGCTCCTTGGTAGCGGAATCCTCAGCATCGATGAGCAAGTCGTCCAGTTCGTCCAAACGCCAGCGGTCAACTTGGAATGGGCGCGAGGCTTGAGCAGAAGCCGCGTTTGGCTTCTTCTTTCGTAGCCCTTTATCGAAATCAGCTCAGAAACGCCTAGGGTGCTTGAGACCAGACTCACGATGCAATCGTTGGTTCTTCCGATTCTGAACTTTTCTGCGCTGCTTAGTGGCCACGGCTTCGATGTTGTTGAGCTGGTGGTCGGCCCTGTTCGCTTGGCCCTCCGAAGAGACCAAGAAGAGTGGGGCAACAAAATGATACATGGTCAGTCGCTTAGAGGCACAAGTCTTGTGCTATGGAACGGCGCGGTTATCTCTTTTGTGGATGTTTTTAGGACGAGATGCGGTGTGTCGAATGCATTGATTATGTGATTATCAAGATAGATTGTCCTCACGCTACAGTCGGCCCTTTGTCGTCACGGATCCAAACTAAGATGACCGGGCTCGCCCTATCTGAGCTAGTAGAAATCCCCACAAACGCTATGGTGGGACACAGGGGCCAGGCTACCAACAATTCCCATTCGTCATCCACAAAACGCAGCTGAAACTCATGCGCAATCAAAACTTCACGCGATAGCACAACATAACATCATAACGCATTCCGGGGCGATATCCACTACAACTGCTTACCTTCTGCCTCACCAACCTGGGACAGCGGGCCGAAGGGATGCTGCTTGCGCTTGAAGCCAATCTTGACACGTCCGATGCGCGACATCTTGTCCTCGAACTCTGTACCTATTCGCAGCACGGTTTCTCGGTACATCGTTGCCGTGGTCCAGTCGTAGGAGCAACCAATGATGCGCTTCATACCGCCCTCAGAGCCGGCCATAAGGAAACACACGGGTGGGCGTTCGGCAAGGAAGAGAGTCGCCGTCATGTTGCCTATGACAAATTAGTATCCTCTTCGCGCTGCTCATGTTACCACCAGCACTCACCGGTATCTACGAGCGTGAAGAGGCGCTGCTCTCCAGGCCCAGCTGATTTCGCTCGTTGTACAAGAGCTGCAACGGCAGGATCGGTTGTTGGATCGATAGGAACACATTCGCCATGAACATTGCGCTCGTGCCTGGAAAGTGGACTAGCCGCTGCCTACAAGTGCGAGAACAGAATCAGTACAACGTTATGGATGGAATGAGAGCGCACATACGGTCCACTTCATGCGCCCTAGTCTACCACCAAATATCTGGGTCTCAATCGTTTCCAGGTCCATGTAGCCCTCAAAGCCAAAAAACCAGCATTGTTGCTCCCAAAACTTGCCAAGATAGAGCAAGCGAAGCAACCATGGCGATAAGCCCATGATTAACAGTGAGTAGATGAGCAAAAAGGCGCCGATGGCGCGCAATATCGAGGTAGCGAAAGGGATAGCAAGGAGTGCAATAGCAACGATGAACACGACACCGCCGAGACGCAGCATCAACTTCGCGATCAGACGTTTCCACGAGTCGCGCCGAGTGTGAGCGACTGGTGTGAACGACTTCCACCGTACATTTGCGGCACGGCAACCGTCAAGGATGATGCTATCGTCTTCACCAACACCGGCAATACCGACATCTTGAGGCAATATGTCCCAGAGCTTGGCATTATAGGCATCGTCCATCGAGTGCCACGGTTGGTCCGGCGTCTTCGGCAGCATGCATATTAGACGCTCCAGTAGCTGGTCGCTACCGTTCGCAAGGGAGAGACTATGGGGTATCAGTGATAGGATATGCGAATGCACTTGCTGTTTTACATACCGCGCGAATGCTTGGAACGCAGAGTCCGTACGATCGATCTGTGGCCTGACGCGAAGCAAGCCCATCAGAGCGTAGCTATGATCACCGGGAAGATACTCTCCAGTCTGGCGCTTGTGCAGGCACTCGAGAGCAAGCGTGACGAGCTCAAGCTGGCTCAAGATCAGATTTCCTTCGTAGTGGTCGATAAGCTGTCGGGCGACATGAGCGTCGTCGTGCCAGACTTGAGCAGCGAACTGATTCTTTGCGACCAGAATTGGCTGCGATAGATCGCTGTCACGCACGTAGACTTTGATCATCTCACCAGCAGGAGCTAAGAGAACTTCCGGAAAAGTCCACACTCGGCTACCCCATTGTTGAAGCATGAGATCAGGTGTGTTGATCTCGTACCTGTTGTTTGCCGGAGCTGTGACTGCGATCACGAGGGACTGCGCGCCTCGAATGACGTCGCATATACGATACACGTCCTCCTCGAGTTGGTTGTCAGGCATACAAGAACATCCGACCCAGTATGCAATGACACCCGCGTTGCGCGCCGCGGCGTCGGCAATCTCATGTAAGACCCTAAAGTCATTGGGCGTGTTGAACTGCTCGGCGGTGTATGCGATAAAGACATATGATAGACTGTGACCGCTTTGTTGTGCCAGCCTGGAGATGTCAGAGGTTTACTGATGGCATGTGCCTTGTCGACTTACCAATCTTCGACCTTTATGATCATCGCCGGCTTACCTTCCTCGCGCAAGAAGCAGAGATATCTGGGACGCAAGACACGTTCAGCGATAGGGTTGGCCTCACTCGACGCGAGACCTTTGGGTTTATGCATTTCGATCGCGTTTTTGGCGACTTTTGGGTACCCAAAGTACTGATATGGCACGGGATCGTAGTTGCCCCCGTTTCGTGAAGCTATCTCAGCAGGGCTTGGACTAGAGATCTGAACTACCATTAGTCGTATCTCATAGCCAAGAGGAGAGTCAACTTGCAAATATCGTGATCATACACGATGCGATGAACCATTTGAGGCAAAGCATAGGGTAGTCTTCACTAGGAATCTTCCCATTGAGCCGCGCAAAGTCAATGTGTTTGAAGGGCCAGTTGGCCAGTCGCAAATACACTGGCGCAATGTTGCGGATGAATGTTTTCCGGTACGTAGATCCCGTGTTGTTTTCGAAGATATCGTCGACGGCTTGTACAACGAGCTTAGAAACCTGGCCATCCCAGGATGAGATGTATCGATCATCATAATCGCCCGTCCATTCGCGATCAAAGCAGTCGCGGTGACGGTGTTGGCCAAGCTTCTGATATCCAAGTCCTGGCTTGCGATAGAAGTTCGGAAACCCCCATTTCACCGTAGTGATGGGTGAGAAGATGTACGAATATCCTTTCAGCTCTATCGGGCCGTTGCGCTGCGTCATGTCAGCCGACGAATGAAGGAAGAAAATGGGTCAACTAACCACTATAGACGAGACGCCTGGTTGTTTTTCGTTTGCTCCATTGTCACCTTGGTACGGAGCAGCATGTTCATATGGCGCGATCTCGCGAACTGATGCTTGAGCGTCATTCGCGACCATGGTGATGGTAGTGTCGATCTATTCACTTGAAACAACCACACAGCTGAGTAATGAATCCCGGCTGGTTGCTTGCGCCCTGCGGTGGAGGTTGATGATACTGTTGATAAGGCTGGTAGTAGTTTGTGGCTTGTGTCTTTACTTCTATCAGGGTAATGACTAAGAACAGGGAAAAGGATACGTACTTGGGGTGAGAATGTAGGCTGTAGTTGTGATACTGGTTGATGCTGCACTACAACGACAGGCTTTGTGGGATTGTTTGGATCGTAAGCACCTCCGCCACCGTGATGTAACTGGGTCTGATAAGAATTGTCAGATCGAGAGAGTCATGTAGAAGGTTGATGGCGAACTCACTGGATAGAATTGTTGCGACGAGGGTACTTGCATAGAAGTGTTACTGTTGGGATCGAAGCCGCCGCCGTGTTTGCCAGAGAGATTGGAGGGGTAAGCCTGATGGGTGTTAGTAAAGCCAATAAAGGTTCCAGAGGTCGTAGAGTCTTTATACCATTCGATTCTCTCTCAGATACAGCCGCAGTGAATCTGGGACTAAGTTTGAATTCAACTTCGGCGGACGATAGTGTATGGTACTCTCATATTTAGCTTGCTGTTCGGACTAATGCTTGATTAGTACGAGGGTGTAGCGCCCGTTCGAATGCGCAGATATCTACAACACTTGCTTTTGGGTGTACCCTCGACTTCAGCCCGCGCAGAGGGTGTTTCTATTGGTCGCTTCGTATTGCCTGATCACTCCACTCTTCCCATCGAGGCATTGTGGCGTTCGAGACAGGCTCTGTAGGGCAAGGTACGAATTGAAAGGGTCGAGACCACGACGATGTAACATCCAGTACCATGCGACGAAAGGAACCGTTGGGGGCCGTTTTGGCATGATATCTGCAACGTATTGACCTTGGCAGCGTTGCTGCAGTGTGCGCATCCAGTAGTTCTACATCTTCGGCTACCCTAGTCGTTTAAGATTGTTCGGCGAGACTTTCATGCCTACGCCATGCAGAATGATTCTCCATGTGACAGTATGAAGCGAATAGAGAGCGCTACGACTGTGCGCCTTTTGCCGTCGGCATTGATGCAAGCTGGTATGGACAGCTCTCTTAGGAGTTTAGCTGTGTCAACATAAAGCCGCGTCCACACCACTTCGTAACTCGTACTTGAAGGGGTGATATCGATAAGCCACAGGATTGACGCGCGGATACACCCGGCGTAGTGGAGTGAATGCTCTTCTGGTGCTGGACGGATGCGACAGATCGGTCGCGACCTCGTGTACAGTACCACTTGGAGGGGTTCGATGTTTGCCAGCTGCCACCTTGGCATTTTCAGCCTTGCGCCACCAATTAAGCGTAACCCTGACGGCTCATCCCGATAGGTCCGCTCGGACTTTTTCTCTCAGCTCTCGAAATTGCATGTCCACTTCTGGCCGAAGCTGGAAAATGCCAAGCACTGAACCGCTGGCCTGTGGTCTCATGGCCCGAATTTTCGAGCCAAAATTCCGCCTGACATGGTACACGGCTATGGTCGAAACTTGTGGCGCTGGACTCGACCTTTTTTGGTGACTAGGGAAGACGAGGCAGCAGTCGCCTTGGATAGTGCTCGAGTTGAGCGATGGCTTTCGAGCCTGCGAGCTGTCGCTACCGGTACAGTATCGCTGTAATATGAGCGTGCGACATCTTCCCAACCATCCTCACAGACCGACTGTTCGCACGCTCAATTCAGCAAACCACCTTCAATAGGACCACGCCGAAACATGAGCTCTTTCAGAGGTTTGACTGCCGATCGCAAGCCTTTGGACGAATTTGAAAGAAGAGCTTCGTTATTCGCGGCGACCCAGCGGGGTAGGACGAGTACTGGCATAACACTGGACCTGTTCGAATGGCGCGAAAATGCCGCTCAAGGTGTTGATAAGTGTGATCTGAAGTCTGTGCAAGAGCTCGAGTCGGAAAGTGAGGGAGCTGTCCGTGTGATGTGAGGATGTCCGTTAGCCACAACGTAGATGCTGACAGTGTTAGCTTTGCACCCCGGGATACGCCTGCACCAGGGACAACTGAAGCACTGATTGAGCTGTTCGACACATGCAGTATTCCAAGCGCATTCGTGGATGAGAGCTTACGAGCTGTTTCGCAGTCATTTGCTGCACGAGAAGATCTGGATGGCTCGATGTGCATATGGTTTCACCTCTTGTGCAATACGCTTGCTATACCCGAGAACACGAACGCGCCGGCCGAAGCAGCTGAAGGTCGGAAGACGGTACAGCCTCCGAGTCGAACACACTTCACCTGGTTGAAGCCAGGTATTGTGCTGAGAATCAGAAAGCCATCAACGACATTGCCAAAGCCAGTGCGAACGTCGACATCAGATAGTGATGATACCTTGGCCGCTATACCAGTCAAAGCCAGAGTAGAGCTGGTATGTTTTGGCGCCCCTAGCACGCTGCATGATAGAATCCGAGCACTTACAGCGTCAACCACGTGCGATGAATTGCTCAACGATCCGTATGTATTGCTGGAGATTGTGTTCGAGGAGATGTACAAGATCCTGGATTGGACTGCCTGGGCCATAGCTGACACGTTTGGACCCTTGGAAACGGTATATCGAACCCCTCCTGTCTACCACGTAATACCATTCATGCTAATGTTCCGTTAGCAAATTTCAGGAATCGCAAGTAAACCGGGGAAAGCAGCTGAGGAATTGCCGAAACACTTCTTCACGGAGCTGCACACCCTCACGAAACATACATTGTATCTGCGTGAGAATTGCGAAGCAGCCTTGGCTACCCTGAATGATCTTTATAGCCATCACAAGGTAGCGACAGGTGAAAGTCCAGAGATGCCGCAAAGTCATACTCGGCAGGCACTCAAATACAGAAAGACCCTGTTTGAGTCGACGCAGCGACGGCTTGCGAGTCTGAATGCGAGGCTCTCGAACATCATCGAGATGTCATTCAACATCGTCACGCAGGGTGACAGCAAGTTGATGCAGTCGGAGAATCAGAGTATGAAGACTATTGCGGTGATGACGCTTGTGTTCATGCCGCTAGGCACAGTCGCTTCGATCTTCGGAAGCCAGTTCATGAAACTTCAGGATGAACGACCGTATCGCCTCACGGTGTCGCGCGACTTTTGGTTGATGTGGGTTATTGCAATTCCATTGACCGCAGTGGTCTTGACCAGTAAGTGCAATTCCGATGCAGGTCCTTCTGGCGGTTAGGCTAACATGGTGTGCCATTAATCAGTCTGGTGGGTATGGTACACGGAAGCAAAAGCGAGATTGGTAGACGGAGTGGAGAAGGGCGGACATGGCTATATGGGATGGAAGACACTATTGCGCAGAGTCAAGGCGAAGAAGGGTATGTTGGATGCATGAGCACACGCACGGGTCTGAGCGAAGATCGATGACGTAAGGATGGTGGGGCGGCTTCGGGCGACATTTGTAGTTATCGTTGGTGTTCCTGACTAGAACACCAAACCACGAACTCAATGCTTGTTGCGAAACCATAGAAAAGCAAGATGGGACATATCTGTTCGTCGAAATCCTTCACGGTTGCATTGTCATACCCAGGTAGCTTGATGGACGCGAGCTTTCCGCTCCAGACCGTTGCGCGCCTCATGGCAAGCTGGAGCCATACCGTTATCCCAAATCTGCATCGCTTCACTCTGGAAGCAACCCACGCTTAAGGTCTCAAACCGAGAAGTTTTTGTTACATTGATATCACCGACGTTCTTTGAAGGAGAGATCAATCCTCACTGACGAGCATCAATAGATGTGCGACTATGATACCAAGGGCGGCGATCACAAGGCATACAGAAGCGACATCCGCGTGTGCGATACGGCACGCGATCAGGTTGCTCGACATCAACACGGACAAATTCTCTGCTACCAGTGACTGATATGTCAATATCAGGAACGCGACCCTGTTCAAAGCAATTCAGTACTATCACGATGATGCCATGGTGGGCAGCTATTTCGTGCGATCGATGCAACATTGGTGAGCTCAAAACCTTGAGCAGAGCACTCGAGTCATTCTTTCCTACGTCTTGGTGAGCTCAGATTGCCACATCCCCCGTCAGCGTTGCAGCCCATAGAAACGTAGGGGCATCCGATACGCCCAGCCAAGACGTACCGATCGAGAGATTAAAAAACGATACAACTGACATCAAGTAGAAACGCGGGACGGAACTCTCCAACGCTATTGCCAAGAAAACGAATATGGCCATCCCCTAGGGTCGCATTTGATACCAAGCAAGATGATATGCTGCAACCACCGCTGAGACGATGTGCGGAGTCGGAATCAAAGATGACCGGCCCGATGCTGGAGTGCTGCCGCAAGTGCCTGGATGAGTAATCACAAGATCTGCTCTACGGAACTATCACGATGCCCAACTCAGCTCTGCGAGATTCAGTATTGGACCATTTCTAAGATGAGAGGATTTGTTCTGCTCTTGTCAATCACGGTCACGTGCCTTGGGCACCCGAGACATCATTCTGTGCATCAATACGAGATCTTGATCGCTTCTCAATGGTTCATCTCCGCACCGCCGGACTAAACCCCACTGCCTCCCCACATATACACACACCCCACATCCTGCTACAAGTCGTAGTGACGCGAATTTCAGTGCGGCAGTACGCGAACGTTAAAGTTTCCTAGCGAGTTGGCACGGAGCTTTGCCTAGATAGACCAGGTCGCAAAGGTCCAATTGAATCACTAACAACTACCACAAATATCCGCGAATACCTCCGAGATGCGGTCCATATCTCATGCAATGCTTGGCACCCATCGTAGACAAACATGGCAATAAGTAATCTCTACTGTTCCTAATTAAACAGCTGTCGTGGCACAATATTGACTCTGATACACGTTCTTCTCTTCTACTTTCCCGCCTGTCACCAACTATATTTCACTCTTTGCAAACATGCGTATTTCATCAGCACTCAGCATCGCAGCATCATTGAGCTGTGCAGCTGCTCAAAGTCCTATCGTGGGTTTTAACTCTGGCGCCTCCGATGACCAGGGTAATCCTAAGACACAGGAAGACTTCGAGCGTGAATTCAGGACTGCGCAGAATTTGGAAGGTGCACCTGAGGGAATTAACACCATCCGCTTGTATTCCAATGTCCAATGGGAGACCCAGGATACACCAATCACTGCATTATCGGCTGCAGTTGCGACGAACACAAGCCTTCTTCTAGGCATCTGGGCTTCGGGGACCGACAGCATTGACAACGAACTCAATGCGCTTGAAGCAGCACTCGAAGAGCATGGCTCGGATCTGGCGGATCTGGTCGTGGGTATCTCTGTTGGTAGCGAGGACCTCTATCGAGCCTCAAAATCTGGCGAGAGGAATGACGCCGGAATCGGAAACGGACCGGATACTATCGTGCGCTTCATCAGGGAGGCTCGCGCGCGTTTGAACAATACGGCGCTCGCAGACAAGCCTTATACTCACGTCGACGCCTGGGACGCCTGGGTGAACAGCTCCAACGCCGCTGTTGTTGATGAGGTCGATTTCGTTTCCGTCAACATCTTTCCCTTCTATGTGGACCCTGTCGACAACAGCATTGAGAATGCAGCTGCTATTTTTAATGGCGCCTTGACTGCCACAGAGCGTGCTGTTCGCGACAAAGACGTTTGGATCACCGAAACTGGTTGGCCATACAGTGGCCCAGAGTGGGCTAATGCTGAGGTGAGTTGTGACTACACAAGACACATGGAAGACATGTACTAACTTGGTAACCTTTCTGTAGTCTACTGTTGACAATGCTGCTACATATTGGCGAGAAATCGGTTGCCGGCTCTTCGGTAGAGAAAATGTCTTTTGGTATACCCTTCGCGACGCCAATCCAGCGAACGAAGTCAAGTTCGCCGTCACCGACGATCTAAGCACCACTCCTCGCTGGAACCTCACCTGCCCTGCAGGTAGCGCGAACTCTTCATTCCCTGCTCCCATCGACGTTGTATCAGCCGTTAACAATGCTACTGCGACTGGTGCAGGGACCTTTACTTCCGTGTCGTCGATCAACTCAATCGCTATGGCAATATCTATGCTCGGTGCTCTTGCCGCTTGGGCTTTGTAGATCTCACAGCTGTCTTAAGTATCCGGACAATTTGTTCAAATTCTTCCTTACTAGTTTGATTACAGTTTTATAGATATACATGTTTAATCTTTGAGTCTGTGCATCTGTGCCGTTGCCAATCTCCTTCTTTACCTGGTCCAACGCAGATGGAGTAGGATGCTACTACGTAAATTGAACCTTCCTTGCCGTTGCAAGAGTGGGATGCGCGATGCGACGGCGCCTACCTCGACATGTGGCAGGTTCTCAGAACCACCTGCACCTCTTTCCGCGCCATCAACACAACATCCCCAAGCTGCATTGCCCGACGCTTACATCGCTACTCTACGACGAGAGTTATTCACCTTCACCTCTATCGATATCACGTCATATTCATCTTTCGCTTACTTGCTGTCGCAGTTCCAGCTTCAGCCATACAGGCAACTGCGTCTCACGGCGGCGTACAGAGGAGGGCACTACGAGCTCTCTTTACCGCCCGGAACATTCACTCAAAAACAGCACTGAGGTATTGGAAGTTGCTTGGTCCAGGATGCAGTCACAACAAGATCCAGAAGGTCCTCCAGTGACTGATCAGAGCGCGCAGCTGTCGCGGTCCCCAAATGCGGCCTCACCTACGCCCGATGGTCCTTGTACAACTGAACAGGAGCAAACTCACCCCGGCCAATTTAACACGATTCTTCCCGAGTTAGCACAAGGACGAGCCCCAGAAGGATATGAAGCTTGTTGGGCGGAATCGCAAGAGCATTCGATTGCTGCACATGCAAGTAATCCACACGCTATCGATACTAGCGGTCAACACTCCCACCCCAGGAATAGAGCAACAGATTCATCCTCGGCCACTCTTCCTCTACCATCTCATGCGGAACCTCAAACAGTGTCGAGTGGTCCTACGGTCGCTGGTCCCAGCACGATGACGACGGCCGAGTCCGCCGATCAACACGTACCTCGAGACGACGAACGTAGCACTCAGCCTGTCACGGTACAACCGATCACGAATCCCACAAGTCATTTGAACATCCCCTTCACTATGATGCAATACATCACACAACCTCCGCAGCCGGCATGGAACTTACCGAGCCTAGCAGGCCTCTCGATCGATGACAGGGCTAGTTGTTTCACCACACTACTTATCAGACCAGACGTACCGTCACAACAACGTGAGGCATGGAACGACCCAGTTGTCGCCGACCTCCATCCGAACGCCAGGGCCATGTATCTCGCTATGACATCTGCCTGTCCAGATGCAGCGTCTCCTCATCATCCGCTCTGGAACCACCCGTTTCTTGCGCAACTCCCGTATAGGCGCAGGGCCTTCGCCATCGCTGCAGACATGACATCATATCTTATGCAAAGAGAATGGGAACAGAATGACCTACGAAATGCGGCGGAGCAGAGATGTGCTCCCTGGCCCATTCGATACGGTGACGTCTATGATAAGCTCAACGAGTTCATGATTTCATACCGGGTCGACGAACTGCTACGGCCCTACCTTGGCGAGCGCCGCGACTTCGTCCGCATGACTGATCGCATGCTTCTCCAAGCTCGACAAGCACGCGAAATAGCGTTGTTGAATACCATAGCCATGGACGAAGAGATCGTGCATCGCACCCAAAGCAAATTGCGACGGCAGGGATTTCGATGCGACGGATTGGAACGTGAAACTACAGACACAGAAGATGGTGAAGCTCCTGCAAGGTGGACGAGAAGCATACATGACCCTGTACATACGTTTCAGACAAGGCGGAGAGAGTACGAGCCTTTGATTGACCCTGTGTCCTTGTCTGCTCCTGGGATGGCTTTTGGTTAGAGGGAATATTGTGGTGAGCTGCCTACCTTCACTTCACTTGGTACTGGAATATAACGATGACATGAGAAGAGAACGATGCATATTGCTTTTTGACTTTCAAGGTGTCGAAACTGTATTACAGAAGCCTTGTATAACTCTTTTGTTTTTTCTATAGTTCTAAAATCGGTATGAACTCGTGCACTAACTCTCGCAGTCACCAATTTCTATGCCGCCCATAGGGAACCTACACGCTACTTTGTTCCACAATCTGATCCACACATTACTCGAGAAGGCTACACACTTGCGAGTCAACTACGAGTTATGTTGGCTATGGTCCTCCCGTAGCCGTGCATTTACGATGCGAGAGACCAAGGTGTGACGGCGAAGGCACTCACATGCCTATACAGCATCGCGGGTTAGCTATGGTGCACTCCACAGCGTGAAGCAGTTCAAAGTTTCTTTTAGCAAGTCGATAGCGTCGCTATTGCTAGTTCCCCTCGCGATTTGATTCATACTGCGTTCGCTGTACGTACATCGTAGTAGAGCGAGCCGTCACTGAGCATGCATACTAACTACGAAACCATCCACCAAGCACCGACAAGCGAACCACCCACCACAAGAACAGTCAAGACACTTGCGCCAACCCGATCTCTAGTACTGATAGAATCGAAATGAATAGAACCATCGTCGTTAGGCGCCTCGATTCCAGCGTTTGGATTGCTCTGCGAAATACCACCTCTTTCAGTAGTAGCCGGACCATCCACAGTGGGATAAAGCAGTGCCTGGACTATTTCCAACGCAGCCATCTGTTCACCGGCACCAAAACTGCCGTCATTTATGCCATTTTTCGTCCATCGGAGACCGCACGACACCTGGTCTGCACCAGCATTACACTGTGCTGCAGCCGCCTTTGCTGAGGCTTTAAGCAATGGGTCGATCTGTGAATGTGAAGATACGACATCAGCATATGTTTTACGTGCATTGAGTATAGTCGCAACTGGCCTGCTCGCGCGTCCATGGCGCGACGATGGCCGTGTATCCTAACCAGCGGGCGAGATATGCTTTAAAGGAACGCTGGTCGAGGTTGCACATGCCATTGTTCTCACATGCGACTTCCGTCATGACACCATCCTTGAAGAAGACGTCAAGTCCATTGAGGATGCCTTGAACCCTATCTTTCCATAGCTGATTTTGAGTCTGATTCATGTTAGCAGACGTGCGCCTTTTCAGTAAGCCAAAGCTGTCGTATACGTACAACATTCCACATCGCAGCAGCACCAGAGATGTGCACGCCGGCATTGTAGGTCCATTGAATTTTCTTGATAGAAGTGCAGTTCTCAGCGTCGCCGGTGCCATCGAAGAAATGGAAATCTGAGCTTATGAGTCCGATGGACTGCTCCCACTCCCAAGTCTTTTCGGCCCAATCAGAGTACGTATCGTTTCCAAGATACTTATATAGACGTGCAGCGATATTGAAGAAGCATCCATTAGAGATCGTGTTCTTATAGGTGTATCCGGGATTCGTGAAAAAGATCTGCCACTTGAACCCGCCACCGCATTTCTCTGTATCCCATCGATTATGCTGAGTTTGGAACACGGCTTGAGCGAGAGAGAGCCATGAAGGTCCGTCTTTGACGTCAGGTAATCTATTCTCAGCGGCTGACATGGCGGCCATGCCCCAAAATGCTTGATCGTCGTTTCCAAGGGTTCTAGTCTGATTTGGCGGCATAAAAGCGTTGTAGTCCCCAATCTGATGCTGCAGCGCTTGCTCTGTAATAGCATTGTATTGGTCGTCTCCAGTATAATACCAGTAATCGATGAACGCGTTGAACATAGCACCGCATTCCCACCAATAATACGGATCTGGAAGATTGCCAGGGACGTCGCCTAGCCTGTCGCCAGTGTAATACTTCCGTAGGTTCGTCGAGAGTGCTTTTGCAGCATTCTTGATCGAATCTATGAATATCAGCGCTATCCGGAGGAGCCATAGTTAGTCCAGATACCTACCTGGTGAATCGACGTCCAGCTCAATGGCGCATACGCCTGAAAGCGACAAAGTCGAGGCATAGATTACCCCCAGGGCGTATCGAAGCTTCATGTTGTCGACTCAGAAGCTAGAGTAGCGTCGTTTGCGACCGTTCGCAGGATGCGACTAGGATCAAGCGCTAGGCTGGAGCCGATGAATTGACGTGGGACCCCCTAGCACCACGCACCTTAGAAGGCTGATCGGACTTCTGCGATGGAGCCTCTGTTCTGGTCGGGTGTGCCACTTTCCAAGGTTGACAACAAGAAGAAGCGAAGATCAGGAGCAGAACAGGGCATGGCACGAAAAGCGGGAACAAGGGGAAGTCTATATAACATTACCATCCAACCGAGCAACGCTTCCAATAAAAGCGGCAGAGCCTATACGAAACCTCTACATGCAGCCACCCGAGTAAGGCATCCAACTGGGCAGTGCAGCCTACCGAGCGGTGCAGGCGGCCAACCGAATGGCCTCGCAACACCAGCAAGGCGCGCGCGCACTCAATAACGCGCACAAGACTGAACCGCGACCTACAATTCCTTTGTGAATGCATCATCCATGTAACAGCCTTGAAGCTCGCACTTGATCGAGAACAGGTTCTTGTTGTCTGTACATCTGGGGATATCATCGTAGAGATCCTCAAGTGGTTCTTCGGAAGTCTTTTCAATCGTTTCTTCTATCCTCTTGATGTCATCCCAACACTCGATTGTTTGAATAACGTAATACGAATCTTTGGTGCATTTGATGAAGTGATAGTAACGCATTCTCTAAGTTGCGTGATACCTTCGCTCTATCCGCATATGGATCTTGAAATAGCAATTCACATCGAAAAGTCAACTTCCGTCCCCAATGCGGAGGTAACAGGCGATAAAATAGGCTGGCGACTTGGCAACACGACGTAAGCTTATAAGATGGATTGATAGTCATGATTTCTGAGTGCATGGTAATAGATCTGAATCTCGATTGTAGTGACTCTGTGCGAACGCTTTGTTCAGCGTGCAGATATTCTTTGTCTTTACTCTATGATATGTGATGCTAATGCAGGAAGCTACATGATAGGTGAGGGAGACTACGCAGATACCTAGCTAAATCAAGGCTTCTCAAACAGGCTTCGACAAAGCTTCTTGTAGCTTGGCTGGTACCAACTTCGACCCACCTACTACTAGACCGATGGGCTCTTCGATACTCCGAGACTTTCGAATCAAAAGGAGGGAGACGTAAGCAGCAAAATCTATCACGATCCAGTTGCATAGTCCCA
Source organism: Alternaria alternata (assembly GCF_001642055.1). NCBI lineage: Eukaryota > Fungi > Ascomycota > Dothideomycetes > Pleosporales > Pleosporaceae > Alternaria > Alternaria alternata. The sequence continues at coordinate 39,897 of NW_017306232.1, read as the reverse complement.
CCTTCACTAGTGAGATAAATTTGTATGACTCCGGAGTGTGTAAGGCAGGATAATGTCTACCAGACTGACTTTCAGTTTGCTCGATTCGCCGAGCACTGCGCGTCCGATGGCGTTGACTGCTTCTGTTGCAGTCTTGGCAGAACTGATCTGATCGAGGTGCTCTATACTACTTTCACTGCTGTCGCCTCGTCTTGCACCTCCAAAATTCTAAGATTCTTGGACTTGATATGCAATAAGACGTTGCTCCAACCAGTCAGTGATGCTTGCATCGGCCTCTGGGACTCAGCCAATTGTGGCCTGACATTGCGATGCGCTGTTAGTAACGGCGTACTTGAGAGTGGTAGGAACCTAAACGACAGAGATGGTGGGATAACCTTGACGTTTCATGGTGGCGGACACAGCGGGAGTCTCACTGACAAAGCTAACGTCACCAACGACACCAACATCGATGACGAATCCGGACAGACCTTAGTTTCGTCGATGGTGCATGGAAGTATCTTGGAACGTACATGCAGCCGTGTAATTGACTTACGCAGCATGGCCACTGATGCTAGCGACTGCAGAAGAAAGGTTCAATGTCACTGGGCGGGACTTCGTGGGGTTTCCTGGTGCGGGCAACCCTAGGGGCCAAAGAGGCAGGCAGGGACATAGCGAAGTCTCTCAAGGGAAGAATAGGAAGACAATATAGCGAAACATAGAAGTTCCCAAATCTTGGACATCAATGCGTTAATGTGGAAGCGAGAAGGAGACACGAGAGACGTAAGCATGGTGATGACCCTTAATCGGACTACTTGCACCTAAGCGAATTAGTAGTAAATGCCTTACTATACTTGTACTTGCACTCCCAAAACACCCAAACTCCGCAGCTCTGGAAACTGTCTTTCCAGTACAGTAATGAGAACAACATCTGACATCTTGCGCAATCTACTAGGGCATCCTTGCGTCATGTTAACCAAAATCCTCCAAACATCCTCGCAGTACGCAGAGGTCGTACACAACTCTGACGTGGTTGTACACACTAGGACACACCGCTGCGGAATGCCGAGACTTCACTCGTCCTGGGAGATCGCCAAAATCATCTCGTAGCCGGGCGCGGTGACTACCTTGATAGTGAACTGAGTCTTCGTATGCTTGATATCGCCCATGACTCCCTCGTACTTGTCAGATGAGATATCACCACCAGCTGCGTTCAGCGCCCTGACGGCAGCGCCCCGGTCGTGGCCTTTGACCAAAGCCGCATTGTAGTTACCCACCAGTGCCGATGAGAGTCCCTATAGTTGATTCTCAGCATGTCGATCGCTCAGCTATAAGCGTCGAGAGTTCAAGCTTACGAGGGTAAAGTCAAAATTGTGACCATCATCCAGCTTCAAGCGCATCTGTATTCCACCCTTCGGTCTCACACCCACACCGAGGAATGTATTGCCTCCAATGCCGAAACCTCCGGTGCTCCATGCATCGGCGTCGGGCGGGCCATTGATCATCTCCCCGTAGTCCAGGTCGCCGGGTACATAGCTAAGGTGGAATTGGGTTTTGTTAATGATCTTCACCCAGATGCCACCAAAGTACTTCTTGAATACCTCCGTCGGCTTAACACTGTCGGAGCTCGCATCATTCTGTGCCTTTGGAGGATTTAGATATAAAGATAACCAAGAGTTCCACTAATTCGCAAACATACCTTCTGCCGGCCCAAAGTTCGCTCCTTGCTCGTAGCAATAGTGGTTTGAAGTTCGATTGCCATGTCTTGGAAAAGAATTGATGTGTCTGTATGTGTGATGCGATTTAAGGTGTACAAGTATGAGTTTTGCTGCAAAGCTTATCCACAAGCATTGCCGACAGGATACACTTACATATATACACAGTTGTAGGTGCAGCACGAAGGGTCGGGCAATCATCTGCCCGCCTTCAACCATCAGCCCCATCTGGGCTCTCGTTCCTCGGCTCTATCGTGCAAGCAATTAGGGCTCTAGACAGATCTCCAAAGACAGATCTGGCTTAGAAATTATCGAAGATGGAAGCGGCGTCTTTGTACGGAGCTGAGCGATGCGGGCGCAAGCTGAATCAGGGTGCGGCCCGTATTCGGCCCTCGCTTAAGCCACTCGCTTCGCCTGGTCGCGCAAACACTTGGGGCTCTAGACGGATCTCCATGGACAGTTCTGGTTTGAAGCTCATCGGGTATGGAAGCTGCGTCCATGTACGGGGCTGAGCGATGGGAGGGGAAGCTGAATTAGGTTGCGGCCCGTACCCCTTCCTCGATTAGGCCGCTCGATTCCCTTAGTCGCGCAAGCCACGCAGGTGAGGCTGACAGCTGTCGGCAGTTTGGCGACCTCTTTTAGGATGGTGTTATTCTTTTAGGTTCGTCGACAACAGTCTAGGCCTCAAGTTGCGTGGACAGAACTCACAACTACGATGTGAACACGCTAGCGATGCATCTGCACTGGCATATGCCATACAGCTCGAAAGATATGGTCGCCTAGCTGGAAAAAGCCATTCAGTACCCTCAGCATGAGGAGCGTTTTGTATAAGTTCTGCTTCGGCTCGACTTTACAGCTCGTGAGGTGGTACGAAGATCAACTCTTTTGACAAGGCGGCAAGTATGGCAGCCACACCCACAGCTGCGGAAAGCTCCAGCGAAGCTCTCCAGCAGAAACTCCAAGAGCTTGGATACCTTAACCCACCAAAGATTGCAGGCGAAGACTGCGAGTATACAGTCAACAGTCATGTTCCGAACAAAAAGCCTTTTCGAGGATATTGGCTAGAAGGTATGATACACCTGCTTATTCAATTTGTATATGATAATGACTGTGTAGCTGCTGAACACGAAGAGACAGCTCGCTTCGTGGAACTGTTTAGTATCCATGAAGATAAGCTACCAAATGAAGAGGCTCTGGTGACTGTGAATACTAAAGAAGGGGACGTCGACTTGAATTTCAGTAACATCATTGCGATTGCGGGCGACTTTTACACGAACAAGGAAGGCTACGAGGCGTACTTTCCCATCTCGAACGCTCACGGCTTTGGAACCCTCATACATCCGGAATCGTCCAAAGAGCCTCTTGCCCGCTTCGAGTCGGCGGTCCAGAGCATGTTACGAGACACGGACGGTTACTTGAAGGGAGTCAGAGAGCTCATTACTTCCGAGCACGATGCGCTCAATGCCGCCACGAAAGCTGGAGACAACACAGCCACAGCATAGTATGTAGCCAATCGCTATCACTGCTCTTTCTAACCATCTCAGTCATGAGCACATGTCCTACAGCCACGACCACGGACATTGCCATATCCCAACCGACGATGAATATACGAAAATGACACAGACAGGCTTCACCAAAGCTTCATCGGTGTATGCCTGGATCGCTTACACAAACATCGACCACTTTGTAAGTGCACTCGAGTGCCTTGGAGTTGCGAGCTAACTGGACAAGGGTGATTACGCGGTCATGGCGTACTGTGTCGGTCATACTAGCGCCCTCCAGATAGCTCGAAAGGCACGCGACGAGCCCTCAGATGAGGCAAAGATGAAGATGCTTCGCACGGCTTACGTCCACGAGGCTTTCGCAGCCCATTTCCTTACGGACCTGTTCAGCTCAGGGCATCTCCGGGCTCCTCGGCGGGCCTTCCACAACCCGAATTATGTGTCTATGGGGTGGCACGCTGCACGAGACCATGCAGTCTGGGACTTTCAATGTCGATACGTTAGTAAATGGCCCTCGTTTTTGGGCTAAGCTGATGGGAACAGATGCACGACGATGACAGCGCTACCGGCCTCTTGGTTCGCAATGAGCTCGGAGACCAGTGGATCGAATATGGTGAGAGGATGTTAAATAGACTCAAGACCTAGCTGACGAGTCTTAAGGTGACAAACAATTCATGGAGCCACAAGCCTCGGTGAACCGCGCTCGATGGTAGGCGTCGTGCGCATCTCTTGCAAGCCGCGCAAATTGCTAACGATAACAGCATGTATTGCTTGAAGGAGTCAACCGCCGAGGTGTTCCGTGTCGGATATAAAGGCGACAAGCAGATCGAGAATTGGGAAAAGAACAAGAGCTGGTTCAAGGCCATGCAACTCATGCCCCAGCCAATGACCGCTATCGAACCCCAGGACTGGAAGAACAGCGGATGGAGCGGATACGACAAGCACAATCCCGCTCCGCTGTGGATGGCTTTGCATGACAACGTCACGGAAAGCCAATGCACGGTTCGTAAGGACCTGAGCGACCATTCTAACTACGGCGCTCGAAAAACTCAATCGCCAGGCGATGTGGACTATGGCAACACCATAAAGGCTGCTGACTTCGTGGTGAATGGCCAATTTCCGATGCAGATCTCGATTGACGGGTTGCTATCCGGCGGTTTCATCCAGATCCAAGATCTCGACGGCAGCACCAGTGAGGGCTGCTGCATCAACTTTTGGACCCCTGCTGAAGTCAAGTTTGCGGACAAGACCCAATCGACATTCACCATTCGTAACAGGCTCATCGATCAGGACATCGCGCCGAGCAGAGAGGTCCTGCATTGGATGCGATCCGGCGGGAGGACTGGCATCATCGGATTCACCTACGCAGCGATGGCCGATGGGAGCGGGAATATCGAGATGACGCAGACGGAATATTCATCGGAACCAGGCCCCAATGGGTTTTCCGATGGCACCTATGCTACCTTCTCACCAAAGCATTCCTGGGCGGTGCGTGCTTCAATGGCCAGACACGCGACCATCCTAAGCAGCGTCCCAGCGAACTTTATGCTCAACCTGACTCGCTTCGTTACCGGTAACTTCATCGCCGGGGGAGAGATTGTCGCCGTCTCGCAGTCCGAGAATCAAGTACTGGTTGGAGTACTGAGCGACAACTTGGTGCAAAGGACGCTGTCTCTACCCAAGGCACCCTACGGCTTTGTCAAGCCGTTTCAAGGTGCCGGTGCCTCCAGACAGAGTATTTTGCTGGCGCGCGCCGGGCCTAAGGAGGACAGTGAGTGGGTGAATCTAGCGAAGATCGACTTTGACGATGCCGGCAACGCCAACCTCGTAACTGCGGACTTCGACCTTGAGCTCGAAGCGGAACAGGACGCATCGGTGCTCGTGGGCGACGTGATGGGCTGGGGCCATGATCAAGCCGTGGTCGTGAAGCCCACACCCGACGACAGGACCACCGTAGCCATCTACGGCCAGCAGAGTGGAAGCCCTGACATCGTGTGCGTGGGACTGCACCAATGCGACCCGACTGTGAGCAGCGAACTTGTAGGCCCTCTGCTCACCGCGCTCGTGCCGTCTCTTCCCTCCTCACCCAAGCCGGTGGGCCAAGACCTGCTCCAGATTGCGCGCCGTAAGAACGGAAAGCAGCAGTTCATCGCCTTCCATACGCATGTAGCCAGCGGAGACCAAAATGACCCTCTCTGCAACTGCGCCGTATCTGAGGTCGAGGACGCACTCGCGTCGCGCAGCCCGCAGCACTTTTTCAGCATCAAATGGATGCCAGTACGAGTGCTTGAGCAAGCGCGTGCGGTGCTCGAGGTCTTCAGCTGGTACGGCGTGCTGGGAGTGCGTGTGTTCGCTTGCTCTCACACTGAAGACGGAAGCGTTGGCGAGTGGACGTTGCACGGCCAGTTTCCGCATCTGGGCCAGACATCCATAGGCGCTGGGCTAGGGTGCTATGGTGATTGGGGCCATGGATTTGTGACTTGGGCGGAGGAGAACGAGTGGACCGACGCTAACACGTTCAGGCCAGTGGAAAAAGACGACCTGAAATCGGGATGGTGGGGAATGGTGTGGGAAGATTGTGATAGACAAAGTGTACGCGGGTGGGATGTAGAGAGGCGGCCGCTGCGGTAGCTACGGTGTCGGCTCTAGGCTACTATAGGCTCTATATTGAGGAATGTCAGTATATTCAGGGATCGCAAGGACCCAGGCATCGAACGCGATTATTACCATCGATGTTAGTCAATCGCGGTGACTACAATCAAGGCGGTTTCAAACGTCAGCGCGTCAACAGCATATCCTGCAGCAGATTTTGTACTCTGGTGTCGATAAAAGCCACTTGTATGGACGTTGTAGACGTCTGCCTATACTTTGGCTCGTCCTCATATGACGTTCTGGGGCTCTCCAGCCTCTCGGCTAAGTGAAGAAGTACCATGGAAGCGTGGCAAGTACCAAGGAAGCATAGCAGGCAGGTACCAAGGATGCATAGCTGCTGAGACAACATAAGCACACACTCGTAACCTCCTAAAATCCCTTTGCACCTACACTAATCCCTAAAACACTTCAACGCCGTGAAGAACGAAGCAAGAAGAATGCCCTGGACGAAGGAAATCATCGCGGCACGAAATGCACTCCTCAAGACACACTACGGACGATTCAACAGCCTGGTCAAAGATGGGCCAGAGTGGACGAGACTTGCAGAGTCTGGAAGTGTCTGGGACTCGATCTACAACATCCGGAACAAGGAGCCGTGGATGGCGGCACAAGAGAAATTGAAGGAAGAGTTACGCAGGTTGGACAATCTGGGCGAGAAGGTCCACCTAGGGTGTAAGAAGAGATGTCCCTTGAACACTGGCCCACATCATATAAGGCTTTGCAGCGACGTTCTTGCTATTTTCTCTTGGAAAAGTTGCATGATCGAGAACAACTCTCTTTCGTTAGCGACCGCAAGAAGAATCGAGGAAGATATACCAAAGGTGATGCCAAACAGCGAGCACGTATTCGAGGAGGCGATGAAAATTCGCCTACCATCAGCGGAAGAGTTGGTGCGGTTAGATCAAGGTGATGCCGCAAAGTCAGATCAGTACCTTGAGTTACGCAACAACATCGTTGCGACACAAGCTGCATTGTCCAGCAGACACCTTCAACGTGCAACAAAGCCCGAAGAGTTGCTCCAAGACATACGAACAATCTCACGCATCCTCTTTCTCGGCACAAAAGTCCACTTCAAAGCTGGCGAGCTACGCATCCTCCCAATCCAGGTTCATTCAGACCCCAAGGCCATCTTTCCCTATCCTCAGGAACTGCGCCAAAATCTTAAACGGTGGTCAGACTTTGTTGTTGCTGGGGAAGACGGTTCCGGAATTCACCCTTTGCTCAAAGCAGCTTGGGACAGTTTCTACTACGTGAGCATCCATCCGTTCCAAGATGGCAACGGAAGAACTTCGCGCATCTTCTTCGCCACTCACGTCGCTAAGAACGGAATGCTTCCCGTTGTATGCTCAGAGTGGCTTCCAAGGGAACAATACCTGCGATACATGTCCCTGGCAAGATCCGGCAACCCATTCCCGTGGTGCCAAGATCTCGTTCGTTCCCAGATTGCCGCATTGGAGGGTCTCAATGGTATATCGGATGGACGTTGAACTCCCCTAAAGACGAGCTGGCTCAGAGGCACCGCGCCTGGGAGGCGATAGCTCATGCCGATGATGGCCATAGGCTCTGATGTCATGTTCGAGGCTAGTTCAAGTTGAAGGAAACCTATTGTATCTAGTATCAAGATATCAAGTGTGCTACACGCGATTTCAAAGGTTGAGCGAAGAATACAATCACGGTCCTAATATGTCTGCTCTCGATGATAATGCGCTAGACGGGAGTGGCTCATCAACTATCCGTCACCGCAGCCTCTGAACCTGCTGATAACATGCGCTCCATGAGCAGGGAGATAGAAAAGAATCATTTTTACTACCACCCTATCTAGTGAAGTAATTCAGAGCTACCCACCTCTGCCGGGTCCGCAACAACCCTGATCGATGTAGCGCGCTGGTGCAGTAGCGACGCAACCCAAACGGCCCAGACAACTCACATACTTTGCCTCTGCAGTTGTACTCAAGTTCGGCCGAGCGCCTGCGCCCACGAAAGCGTATACTCGCAGGCAAGCAACCTTGTTCTTGAATTGCGTTCGTAACTCCCAATACTAAACGTAAGCCATACATACAGTCTCCGCAACGCAGCGAGTATGCCCTACAGCTCTCTCACGCTTGCTAATAGCATGCGGCACATGTCCTCTCCAAACCTAGAGTTCATCATGCCCGCTCTGACCACTCAGATCCGGCATAGCCATAATCTTGACCACCAAACTCGTCCAGCCCGTAAAATGCTGCGTGCGCTGCCCTTTACCCGTCTCGGGGTTATATTGTTCCCACGCAAAGCCCGTCTCCTTCCAACTCTCATAAACAGTATTGACCAAGTTATTGCGAAGTTCCGTGTAGATTTTGGTTGCGCGAGCACGGTGGGGACCGGATTGAGTCGCGACGTTCTGGAGAGAGACGTAGGGTTAGTAAGAATGAAATAGCACGAGAAGGGGTAGTGGCAGTAAAGAAGAGAGAGAAAGAGAGAACTTACAAGTAACTGCTTGACAGCCAAATAATTAATCGGCATCCACACCGGACCCCGCCAGTAATCCTCCGCCGTATGATAAAACTCATCGCTCTTGCTCAAACTCCTAATACCAAACGGACTCCACAGCTCCTCCTCGTCCTCGATCAAATCAAGCACATGGCCCAGCTTCTCACTCCCTTTATCCACAAGGCCCGTCAAAAAGGGAAACAGCGAGATATAGCCCTTGTGGCAAACAAGCGAGTGTTCCTCATAGTCATCAATGGTGGCGTCACAGTACGCCTTGTCCTTTTTACTCCAGTGCAAGTCATCAATGTTGCGGACAATAGCTTCGTCGTAGCGCGCAAACTCGGCCGCGTCATCTTGTTCGTCGAGGTAGATTGCAATGCGCTTGATTGCGCGCGTCATCATGCCCATCCAGCTGATCAGGTCGACGTGCAGCTCACCAGGGTGTGGTGGCTGCGCGCGAGGGTAGTCGTCGAGACCAGAGGTGAGAATGTGCGAAGGTGTGCGCCCGCGCCAACGGTAGCCTTCCTTGGTGGAGAAGGCTTCGCGGTCGTAGCTCTTGATGTCGCCGGCCTGGGTCTTGCGGTACCAGAAGTAGTTGCGCTTGAGCAAGGGGTAGAGCGAGCGGAGGTACTCAAGGGCGGCTTCGCGGTTCGAGAGCTGCATCGAGTAGGACTTTTCTTGTTGCAGCTTCTCGCTACTGGTGTCGGTCTTGATGGCGTCTAGTTTGTCGAGGAAGGACGTGATGACCATGAACAGTGTTGGTGGGTTGGCATAGTGAGGGTACTGGACTTGAAACTCCTCTGGTACTTTGCTGCGGGCCTCGGGGCCGAGAATCTGTTCGCGACCGATCCAGCCATCTTCGTCCATGAGGCTGAACCAACTCTTGATGATATCGAGAGTGAGATCGGCATCCCAGTCGATGACGGGGAGGAGATGGAAACCCTCATCCCACAGGAAACCGCGGGGGAAGAAGGGTCGCGATGGAATGGCGGTAAACAACTCAGACGGTCCTTCGAGCTGGGCTTGGTTCCTGCTTCGCGCTTCGGCAGCCTCCTCCCAAAAGCCTTCGCTATCTTCCTCGTACGCAGGGTCGTAGGATCGATCGACACGGGAGTCACCGAAGAAGTAGCCGATGCCACCAATGAGGTTCGAAAATAGCGACTTGCCAAATTCCTCGTAGCGTTCCTTTACGAAAGGTGGCTGAGGCTTGAAGATGTCCGTGAAGCGAGCCGAGAAGCCTGACGTGACGGAATCGATCTGCTGCGTAAGATGCTCCGACGTGATCTTCTCCGGCACGGACCCAGACGAGAAGATGACGTCGAACTCAAAGGCACCTTCAAAGACCTTCTGCACCAGGTGCATGTTGCCCTTACCGGGTAGATGCTGGATTGTGTAGACCTGCTCTGGCGGTGGTGGGTTCTGCTCGCCGTACTTGGGGACCAAGACGTCGATCTGGCCCTTCATGTGTGCGAACATCATGGCCTTGACTTGCCATACGGCTTCCTCTGGTACCTGTCCGCTGTGCACGAGTGTCCGATCCAACGGCTTCTCGTCGTAGCTGGGGTGTTCATGAACAGGGTGCTTGCCCTTGCCATCCGTGACCGTGAGCTCAAACTCGCCCAGTTCTTTAGTCTGCCCCTTCAAAATCACATCGCCCTCCATGCCAGGCTCGGATGGGTCCGCACCTGCGACTTCCAAGTTTCCGAAGCCCTCGAGCGTGTTGTACCAAACGATGGTCGTTCGCAGGTTGGGGCCAGCATCTTCTCGCGGTGTACCCTTGATCCTCGCACCCCAGCTACCGCCGTGCTCTCCACCGGGAAACTTGATGAAATCGGTGGTGATGTCGATCTTGTTGGCGGGATCGTGGATAGTTTGTCGGCCGCCGCTGCGTACGTCGTATTCGTCCCAACCGTAGCCATCGAGCTCGTGCTGTTCGCAAGTGTGTCTGAAGTCTGCCAGGTCAGCATTGGTGTTCATTGAGGTTCAGAGGTGATAACCTACTGTGCTGCACGCTTTGGTAATCCTCAACCCGCGTCCACATCAACCCGCCCATCAGACTCTTTGGTATGCGTGGCCGGACGCCAAAGTAGAGGTTGGGGCGGTAGGGTCCCCAGAGCAAGCTCGCATTGGTTGCCTTCTCAACCTCTGCGACCTGCGCACCTGCAAAAGGCAATTGGAGGGCGAAAAGGCACGTCAGCCCTTTCCAAAGGGTGCCATGCCGAGATTCGCGCGTCATGGTGTTGTGTGGTGCCCAAGCTGGAGCTGTCTGGAGCTTTGCGGGGGCAGGTTCGGGACACATTTCGCGGAGGTCGGGGGTTATTGGCGCGCTGATTGGCTCATGTGGGGGGCGCCTTTCTGGGCCATCGTTTCCACCGTCAAGCATACGCAACAAGACGAACTGTCCACCCAGCATGCGTGTAGAAGATTCATCGAGTGCATCACGGGGAGGCTATAGGACTGGTGTGTGGGATTGCGTGATATCGTGGTATTTCTCATGCTACCGCTCGAGTCCTTGCAAGGATTTCAAACTGATATAGCTACTGCATGCAGCTACTTCGCTCGCAGACCGAGCTCCTTCTGTTATGGTCAGACTAAAGAAGACGTGTATGAGGGTTGTAGGAGGTGGAAAGGCGCCCTACCAGGAGCTGCTCCGCGGTGGACTTAGGTCGTGCTATGGCATCCCAACCCGCCTTATACTGCATGTACCGATGCGACCGTCGTCCTGCTGAGGTATACACCAGGAAAACAGTGACAGATCTGTTCTATCGTCCCAGTACTATCCCCCTCGCCCATATGCCCCCACGAATGTGCCTGTGGACCCTTCATCGCATGTGACGCGACCGTGATCATAGTCATCCTGTGCCTTGATTTCCCTATCCCTCGCCTACATCCGACTGGGACTCAATGGCCTGTTGAATCCACCCTGTCTGTTCATATACTGCCTAGCCTGCAACTGCTTGTCCTTTCTCACCCCAAAATTCTTATCGTTGCCCGGAACCTTTGTATTCTTTGTGCTTTTGAACCCTCCGAATCCCATGACCTTCAGCATCTCCCACTCGTCGTCGTCCATGTCGTCAGGCTTCTGTCGTGTGTCTGCCATCTCAACGTCCGGCTTGTCTTCGTCGGCTTCGGCCTCTTCCTTCTTGATAGCGCTGGGGGCAGAGGAGCGAGGGCCGGTAGGAGGGCGTGCGGCGTTGGAACCGTGGACGGGGGGTTTTCCGGGGTTACGAGGGCCTTTGGGGGGTGAGCGGTCGCGGTTGTCCCGGTGGGATGGGCGCTCTTCGTCTCGGCCTTCTCTGCCTCCAGCCCGCCTATCGTCGCGGCCCCGTCCGCGGTCGTGACCACGGCCTCGCCCTTGTCCTCCCCTGCTTCCGCTGTCACGCTCATCTTTGCGGAAAGGCGACCTTGAGCGGTAGCGCGCGTCGCGTCGACTGCCGCGCTCGTGGGGGCTGCGCGACCGGTTGCCTCGTCGCTCGGTGGGTGTGCCGCCTCGGTCGCGAGCTTCGCGGGGCGCGCGGCGGGTGTCGCGCTCGAAAGGATCGCTGTAAGTCGCTCGGGGTCTCTCGTTGTCTGTCATGGTGTGCGGCGGCGCGTGTGGTGTGCGGGAAATGTTGGCGCAAAGGGAATGAATTAGGTCGCGAATGTCGCTGAGTGAGTACGGACGCCAAGGCTGACCATTCAAACCCTAACCATGGGTATATACGCAACCTCCAAGCTCATAACGAAACACACACACAATACGAAGGTTTAGACATGATGTCGTAGTCCAGTTTTTCGCTCCATAGACATCAGGGAAGGGGCAAGTGATGGGGCTTTGAATGTTTCCATCTATGTCTCAGCTCTACTGCGAAGGCAGCCGTTCGCTCGAGCGAACATCCTACTGGAGATGAGGAGCCTTGAGAGCTTCATCAAGCTCCGTCGCATATGATCAGTGCTAACCTGATCTCTTTCGTTCTCCCATCGCCAAAACGTCCAGGGTATCTCAAAATCCCACCTCAAATCCGCGACCAGCGCCAGTGAATCTTGAAGTCAATGCCCGCAAACGGCACTCAGATCTCATCTTCCTCTTCGTCAAAGTCGTCCTCACTGCCCATATCATATAGAATTCTGCCGCCCTCACCAGCACCCTCACCCTTTTGCGCATCAAAGTATGGCAGTACAACACCCTCCCTCGCCTGCTTCTGTTTCTCAGTAAGACCCAGGTTGAACGTACTTTCGACCTCCTGACCCGCCGCATCCACAGCGTCAACAACACCCTGATCGGCATACCCAGGTGCCTGTTCAAGCAAAACGACGTACTCCGTCTTCAACGTTCCAGTAGGCATACCGGGAACAGGCGCGTGGAAATCCGAGTGCCGAGGCGCACGCAGAAAGTACGTCTCACCCTCTGGACGACCAGACTTGCGTCGGAACTCTGCCTCGAGGACAATGCCGCGGCGGTCGTTGGCGTCAAGACACTGGACAATGCCTTCGGCGCCTTGGAGCAGACCCCACGTAGGTTCCGGCAAGCTGCGCTGTTTGGCGGCCTTGGCGGCGAGACAGTGCGCAAAGGACTTGCATGTTATGATCGAGGTAGCCATGTATTTGACGAGTTCCAGTGGCTGCGGCGCATAGGGAGACTCTGGAGGTGCGTCGAGCATGTCGGTGTGGAACACGCCAACGAGTGTGGATGCGAACTTGTTGGCAACAAGGTCGAAAAGGCGAATCATCTCGATCCCCTTGTTGTTGATGAGCTCGTACAGGTTGTCAACAACAACGAGTGATTCCTTGCAGTCGGACATGGCTTTGCTGAGGTCGCGTAGGATCTCTTCGCCGGTGAGACCGTAGCCTTGGACTGTGCGGATGGGAGCGATGGAAGGTCTGGACTCGAACGTGACGAAGACGACATTTATATTGCGTGAGAGGGCTCGCCTGACTATCTCCGCAATAAAGAGATCGGAGCGCTGGTTGAGATCGTCGAGGACAAGTGTGAAGGGTGAGGCGTTGGTCCGGACATTCAGAACACGGGACATTAAATGCACAGCATGGCGCTGGTATTGCGCCAGCGAGAATGCCTTACTCATCGGGAATGGAAGATGAATTTCAGTGACGCGCTTGCGACGGCCGGTGTAGCTGCGGTTGTCACACTCGATCCAGCTCTGACGGTTGGCTGATCGGACCTTGACCTGACGCTGGTGACGGGCTTGACGGTCTTCAAACCCACGGAAGAAGGCTACCTCGTCTTTTGGAATCCCTTGGCAATATGGGTCTTTTTGACACTCGGCAATGGAGATGATGGTAACTGAAAGGCTGGTCAGTTGAGGGTAGAGGCGTACTGGACTGTCTGGCTCGAAGTTAGCCGCCTGGGCAGGATTCTAGCCAAGAAGATTCATGATGTAGGTTTTGGGTGCTTTTGCAAGGCAATGAAATGAAATGGGATACGTGTAGATGGAGCCATTGTTTGAAAACGGAATGAGACCGTGTAACTGGCTTGTAGGATAGAGAGTAAGTTGAAGATGAAAGTTTGCAAATGAACGAATGGGTTTTCATCAACGAAGCTAGATGAGATCGAGAAGACGAGCCAGACATTGGAAGGGGAGAGGCTGGGAGATGGCGGGCGCATGATGTTTGAGTTGACATACCCGGAGTGCAGGTGAAAGAGAACTTTGATAGGTTCCAAGGAGGCGAACTGAATTTTGGTGCCACAAGATTGAGGCAAACGACAAAAGACAGCCAAGATATACAAGAAGTGAGTCTTCAACGTAGTCTTAGAGCTGGTTCGTGGTAATCAACACTATCCCCAAGTCTTGGCAAATCTCGAGATGGTGGTTGTGACTGCAATGTCATTTTCGTGCGCGCTAAGGTGGGGTCAGGGCTAGCGTCATTGCGGAGGCCCCCACTTGAGATGCACCGCGCATCCCCATCGCGAAGCATGTTCACACACCGGTCGCCATGAGGTATACACAGACAAGTCTACCCGCGACATGACGAGTAACGCGCAGCCGGCATCGTCGACGAAACCACCGCGACCAAGGTCACCGCACTTTCCGCCCCACAATGCTCCTCGCGTCTGGTTCATCACAAGAGGCGCATCGCCCATCGCAATCGCGTTAGCACGGCAGGTGCTCGAGCATGGCGATTATGTTGTCGCGGGCGTTATGCCGATTGAGTTTGAGAAGAGAGAGGGCCAAAGTGAAGACTTTCGTACATTTCTCGAGGATGTGAAGGCGACGGATCGGTGGCGAGAGCATTTGAGAGTTGTTGGACTTGATAGCAGGTGAGCATGCAATGATTCAATCAAAGTCAAACGCCGTCGCGCTGCTAACAGATGTTGTTGTGCAGGGTGGTTGGTCAATGCCAAGCAGCCGTCGCCGAGGCGGTAGAGGCGTTTGGGCGCATCGACGTCTTGTTGTGCGCAGCAAGTGAAGCCGTGATCGGTTCGGTTGAAGAGCTCGCGCAGACTAGTCGGACAAGGAGCCTAGTGGATGAGATCTTCGAGATCAACTTCTTCGCCAACGTGAACATCATGAAAGCCGTGCTACCCATCATGCGCGAACGAAAGAATGGACATATCATTGTCATAACTGGAATTACCGGCCATCTTGGAACCCCTGGCTTGGGCATGTATTGCTCATCGCAATGGGCAGTTGAAGGATACTGCGACAGCCTCGCCTACGAGATCGCTCCTTTCAACGTCAAGATGTCTCTGGTTCAAGCCAACATGGAAGTCAACGTTCTCACAAATCGTATAACCTCTGTACCTCCCATGTCCGAGTACCTGCAAGGCGAGAACCCTGCGCCTCTAGCTCGCGAGATCTTTTCCGGTCTGCTCGACAAGCTTGAGCGCATCGACAATCCCGCTGCTCATCCCTCATTCGACGAGAACGCCACCAAGTCCCCTGGGGAGGAAAGCATCGCATCGGATATGAATCTGGACGCCGAACCCACAATGGGCGATCTGTTAAGTTCGGATACCGTCACGAGTTTGTATGCGCCGTTGCCGATGCGAGTCAAGAGTGATCTGATTGCGGAGACCGTGCATGCGCTGACGGCAATCGGTGGCCATGATAATCCACCTGCACGGCACATAGTGGGCTCCGAAGGTGTTACGGCTGTGAAGGAGAAGCTGAAGACGACGAGCGAAGAGTTGGAAGACTTCATCGAGGTTAGTGGTGCCGTGGACATTGTGCAAAGAGAGGGTGACGCATCGATTGGTATGACCATGGATCATGGGCTGATGTGACGTACGTAATGTATTGCGAAAGGAATGATAATGTACACCAGAATGCACCGCGTCGTGCGAATGTCTTCTACGAGATCTACATGTACTTGTACTCATTGAGCTTCTTGAGCTTCCTGACTGTATGACTTATCTCGAGTAGAAGAGCTAGGAGCTGGCATTAACTTGTGCTTCGCTACTCTGCTAAGGCGAAAGTACGAAAATACCTCTAGGACATATCGTGAGTAAGAACACTTGTGAAATCGAAACTTTATCAGTTTGTTCTGATACTCCAGGTTGGAATTGCTCCGGGTAGCCTTGGCTTTCGAGTTTGCGTTGTCTTGTCAAGAGAGCCGTTCCAAGTTGTACGCCTCTAGAGGAAGCTGAACTGGCTCTTAAAAAGCTGATTGAGGGCACTGTGGTCCGCGCCTTCGGATGAACTCGTACTATTGATCAAGAGGCTTTCAAGGCTCTGTAGAACTGATAGCTGAGTTGCGTTTAGACCGTCCCTAGATAGATCGGCCCCTTAGACGTACGAGGCGGCAAATCTAACCTAAAGTTTGGTAGCGGCCGCCCCTCGGTAGGGCGTTGTGGGTCTAGCTGTCTCACCTGATCATGGCCATCTTACGCCCCAACAAGCTCCGCACAACGTCCTTAGTGGAGCGAGTTTAGAAGCTAAGCTGTTGTAACAGCTTAGTAGTCAGAGCATAAGGCAATAACGCTAATAGGAAATCCGACGTGCACTTTCACGTTCAGCGGCTTCCACGATGGACAATGTACCTCCGCCTCAGCACCCACCTCCACCTCCATCTTGTCGAGAAGACAATATATCAACACCAACTATAATAATGCCGCCTTCACCTCCACCTCGACAGCTGTCCAAATCCTTGAGATCGACGAGCACAGTACCCCCACCTCCTCCAATGCCTTCTGGAGCCTTTGAGCCCATAGACAAAGCACACTACTGGCAGTTCCTCAAAGACACGAAAACAAACATGCCTGGTGAACCCTTCCAACCCTTCCACATGTTCTTCTACGGTTCACTCATGGATCCTGAGGTCCTCCAAGCAATTCTCGATCTCCCGGAACTCCCGACTACAAGGCCTGCTACCATTTCTGGTTTCAGTATCAAGATGTGGGGCATATACCCAACACTAATACCCTGCTACTCTGGCAGCGTGACTGGTACTTTGTGGAAGGTGACCTCGGAAGCCCAGTTCGACCGTTTGGCGGCTTACGAGACTGCCGCTTATAGATGGGATAAGTGCAATGCAGTTTTGGAAGGTGGTAAGGTCCTCGAAAATTGTCGTACATTCTGCTGGGCGGGCGAACCTGACAGTAAGGAACTTGAAGACGGTAGTTTCGATCTGGAACGTTATCAGAAGTACTTCAAGCCTTCTGTTACTAGGCGGCGGTCGCTAGTACCGTAAGCGACGGTTTGAAGCGGTGGAAGCAAGACTTTCCGACGATTGAGTCGTGAATAGCGCATGAAATTGTTTTTGCACACGATGCAAAGTTGAGGAATGTGGCAAATATAAAAGTGTCAGACGTATATTAATACTTGCTACAGGAGCAATGAACACGATACGACTATGCGTCATCCACGCTCGAAGATAGAGCTCTCTTGAAGCCTTTCCGCTCGTTTCCTTTCTATCTAGAAGTCAGGTGTAAAGATGTACTTGTCAAACTCCGCACCCGGAGTGACATCATTCCACGCGCACTCCATCAACGCCTCTTTATCTGCTGCTGGAATATCATCAACATTGTAGTACTTGCCGCCAATGTGTACAGCATCAGGGTCGGTGGAACCAGTGCATGTCCAGATGGGGTCGTCGTTGGCTTGACGCTTGACCTTGTCGTCAACATCATCCGCATCATCATCATCCATATCAAAGTCGTTCGAGTCATTGCCATCTGCACCAGGCTCAGTCCAAGAGAATCCATGGATAGAACCGGAGATGCAGGTCTCGCGCTCCTTGACAGCAATGTTCTTTGAGATAGTGCCGCATTGGAGGGGACCATCTGCGTTCGAGGCTGGGCCTTCGTCCCAAGCTAGGAAGTGCTTCTTGCCCGTCTCTTGGACTTCAAGCTTGCCGGATGCAACGGTCGTCAGACCTGGAAATGATTAGATACTGTCATATGCGTGTTGCACTTCGATGCTCTTACCCTTTGCAATCGCATCGGCCGTGGAGGTAGCATTGCCGGTGATAGACACGGCGCAGACGTTATGGTCGATGTCTTTGAAGAAGAAGGCAGGACCAGTGCAGCCAGGCTTGGTGTATGTGTAAATGTTGTCGGCCGCGGCGAGGGTAGTGAGCGCACCGAGGGCGAGGATGCTAGTAAGGGAAGGCATTTTGATTGTGGTATGATACGAGTGTGTAATTGTAGTCTTGATCCTAGAGTCGTGCAATCTGTTGGGGAACTTATCGGATGCTATACACTTGGTGCGCGGTGGTGCAGTGGCTTTTATGCGATGACAGCCAGGCACAGTGTCTTCGATGATGCGGTGAAGTCAGTGGTGCCCGTCAATACCGTGCTGGCCGAAGTAAGCACCGGATTACGTCCTGTACTTCCTTTGACGCCGAACGCGGTCTTGGTGATGCTGCGCAAGTATCAAAAATTGGCACCAGCGCATGATCTTCATGGTCTTTTGCACGCTGCACTCCTTCGCCGCCGAGCGGGATCGCGATGAAGGTTAGAGTTGGCAGCGCATAGGGAAGAACAATGGTCATGGCGACACCTCATCGACTGACGATCAATCGTTTGGCATTCGTGTATGCTTCGCTGGGTCGATCTTGTTGAGGCGGAGAACCTGGCATTGGATGCGACGGAAGAGCTTCGATCAGGACATGTTCGGTCCGCACGCCAGGAACCTGTAAGCCGGAAGCGTGGTTTCAGTGGAGAAGTGACGTTGCGACTGCACGTACACTCACGATACACGTTGTGCCTTGCATGAAGTATCTCCGACTTTGCGCGCGTTTTCGCTGCCGAGCACGATCCAATAAGATAGGAGCTTGGTACAATGCTCCGCCGCACATGCTCACGTACTTTTTCTTTCGCTCTCTAAGCATCAAGATCATACTTGATGAGGCGGAGTTCCAGCATTGATCGACATTGGCTTACCGTCTGGGGAATGCTGTACCTGGGTGCATGCGCTCGCGATGCTTGTTAACGGAACGGCTCGGCAATCGTACGTAGCAACATGTTACGACCTGTACGGTACACTTCGACATCCGCACGCCGAGCGATGAATGGGTGCATGTCGTGCGTTGCGCATGTCGATGCTAGTGCGAGGTCAGAAATGATATACGCTGCGACAGTGTCGATGAGGTGACAATTCGAGCATGGGTTTGATAGGGAAAGGGCATGGCACCCGATCGGCTTACGACATGTTCCAGGCTTTGAATATTGTCTTCTCCATGCTATGCGGGGCTCTAATCTTGCTGGTGCGAGTATCAGCTTTCACTACCTCAGGATCTACACAGTACTTGGCTGCGTGCGTGCGTCGTCCTCGATGATCGAGATTAGGGTCCTGATCATGCCTATTTTTAGAAGCCGAGCATCGGCATCAAGTCACAACGCGTAAATAATACGCAACGCTGTCCAAATCAACACTCGACCCTGAGGATAGCTAGCGTTCTCGACGCTTTGGCACTCGCTGTGCAAAAAGAGAAAGAAATAATGGGGGGCACTGCGGCATTAGTCGTAGATCTAGAGGTCATGCGACGAAGTCTAGATACCACGATAGATAAGTTGAAGGTAGAAGCAGGAATGCTGCGAGATTAGTATGGTAGCTTGAACGGCTGCCTAATAAGCGAGGGCAATTTACCCAGCTGTGAAAACGTGTAAAAACTCAGCATGCTCGCATCAACTGCTCTCGTAGACTATTACCCACGATAACTTACTTCTTCTTTCCTTCCTTGTATCCTTCGTACCGTACAGTCGTAATCCAACATGACAGGACGCGGTCGTGGTGGCCGGACAACGCCCGACATCCCAGGCGATCCCTCGCTCATCTCCCGACCTGTACCTCTTCGTAGAGACTTTGCCATTCAAGCCTTCGGCTCGGGATCGGCAGCCGACCTCCAAACGGAACGATACACGTCGGATAAAGCGGTCGCAGAGCGAAGGGCGAGTATCGCTATAGGCCACGACCATGGCGATGAGGACATGATAAATCTATTGGCGGAAATAGATAAATGGTCGACTGTTGACTGGGATGAAGACATCAGCGCACCAAGGCCTTACGACGGGACGTGGGGTTACTACGTGTTCCTGACGAGCTATGACGATGCGACACTTGAAAAACTGGAGCAAGCAATGGGGAACTGGGTGCGGGTAGTCGAGCGTCATCTCGAAGCTTATGAAGGACCGGAAAATAGAAGGGAAGAGCTACGCAAACGTTTTAAGCTGGAACTGATCAAAGATGAGGAAGAACTGGCGGGTGCCAGCGATCATCGCGTGCGCGAGAACTTTCGCGCATTGACGGGTGGCCTTGACTTACTATTACCCGGCCGCTCGTCGCGGCCTCAATGCCGGTACAGTGTATGTCTTGTGATCGACGCAGCTGCAGTCAATATGTTGGCTGGGTTGCAGTTCCACACGGATCCACGCAAGCGAGACCGGACTCTGGAGGACCTGACGATCAAGGCTATCGATGCGAACTGGACCAGTGAGCATGGGAGATCATCATATTGGGAATTCGGAGGAACTCGAGACATGTATCTCGGAGTTGGTCAATTGTCGATCAACTGCCTGCAAGAAATGTACCTAGTTATTACCCGTGACGCTTGTAGCGCTGCAATGTACGACCTTCATCCACTTAATGGATACCCTGGCCGGTAGAGACGCCAGCACGAATGGGAAACTCAGAGAGGCGGTGCAGCTATTGCAACAGAGTTATTTCAATCATGAACATCTATGAACACGTACTACTATCACCATCTTACTTAGCGCCCATTACTAAAAGTGGTTAGGACCAAGTGGAACACTCAAGGCGTTCAGAAGAACCATTACAAGTGATACTCCAAGCTTTCCTAGCGAGCCAGCATCTAGGAGATCCAAAAACTCGTTACGAATACTGCAACCCGAGATGGAAACGCCATTGGATCTCTCCGTGAGGTGAGGGTATCACCGGTGCTAGTGGACCAGAACGTCTGTTCAAGAACCATGGTGTGCAAGGCCATGTCAAAACCGTACTATGCTGTAGTCTGGTGCATCATCCTAGCTCGACCAGAAATATGCGCTTCTTCTTCTCTCCCTTTCTCCGCTCTCGGTGTCCTGTCATGGATCGGAAGCATAGGCGTCAGACACCGTGTTCTGGAGGCCATCATCAAATCGTCTCTTCAACACCACTTTGGTGGTCATACAGTCACCAGGTGCAATTTCTTGCTCCATTTGTGAACGCTAACAGGATTGATAGTCTCTCGTAAGTAATACTCGGTATTGTTCTGGTAGCGTGGGTCGATGCAAAACTTCTACGTCAAACACGGTGCCTTCATGACGTAGTACTGCGACCATCCCGAATAATGATCTGGGAGAGCTTCTCTGCTAGTGCATAGATCGTGCTTTGAGGATGGCCAGGCGGCAGGAATGGAAAGATACTGGCGTCCACAACACGAAGCCCATCTACCCCAAAAACCTTGGCCTCAGAGTCGACGACGTCCATTTCATCGACTCGCTCACGAACACCATCTCTGAGTACACTCTTGCCCATTCGGCAGGTCGAAGCGGCGTGCCACACTGTGATTGCGCTGTCTTGGATGACCGCCATAATTTGTTCGTCGCTGTCGTAGTCGAGCCCTGGGTACGCTTCAACACCAATTTCCTCAAGTTGTGATGCGACGTCTTTTGTCGCAAAGATCTCGCGCATCCTACGGTACCAGGCGATAGCGAGCTCCTGATCGGCTGGATCAGACAGCCAGTTCGGGTTGATGGCCGGCGCAGCGAGTGGATCTGCTGATTTGAGTGTGATGTTGCCTCGCGACAGCGGTGCCACCATGGCTCCAAGGATACTGACATACTTCTTGCCGTTCAGAGGCTGTTGCGCCAGGGGATAACGAAAGTTCCCTGCGTACGCGTCGGCAGCGATGTACTCTACCTCGGGCCAGTCGTTGGGGAAGGTTTCCAGAGCATCGAGTGTGCTTTGACTAAGTGTGTCGCGATATCTTTCCAGCTTCGAAAGTTTTTCCCAGCCCAATATGTCGGCAGCATAGGTAAGTGCACCCTTGGCGCTCGTTATGTACTCAACAAGCGCATTGGCCAATTGTAGTGGTCTGAGGAGTATGGAACCTACAGTCTGAAACTTGACAGAGTATGAAGGACCAAACAGAACGTGATCCCACATGTTCTGACCAACACCTGGGGCTGAAACAATCTGGTCGATACCATGCTCCAGAAGCTCGTCTGTCGGGCCAATGCCCGAGAGCATGAGGAGTTGAGGAGACTGCAACGTTCCAGCACTCACTATCACCTCACGACGAGCCTTGATGGTGTACTGTGCCAGCCCAACAAGGGCTGACACCTCGACTCCACTTGCCTTAGGCCTGGCGGAAGAATTGTCGAACAGTATTTTCCGCGCTTGTGTATGGGTAAACACTTTGAGATTGCTTGAGGCCGCGGAATTGGCCTGTACGGCGTGTATGTAAGCAACCGACGAGCTTCGAGTCTGATCGCTGGACCGAATGGTACTCTGCGAATATTGGTATCCAAGCAACTTTCCGTTGTTGAAGTCTGTGTTCTCCTGAATACCGAGAACCTCGAAGGCCTTCTTGAGGTATGATGCCCAGATCGAAACCCAGTATCCGTAGCCCACCTGCACAGGTCCACCGCTATTTGAAAAGCTCGATGCATCGTAAGCGGTCGTGACATTGTCAAGCGACCGCTCTCCAGGGGCTGTGAAGCTCACTGCTTGGTTGAAGAATGGGGTAAGGTTTCCTAGAGTATAGCTCTGGTCACCAACAGCATCCGCCCACATCTGATAGCTTGCCGTGGTCCCGCGGTGGTAAACCATGAAGTTCAAGGCACTGCTCCCTCCCAAGCATTTACCGCGGGCATAGTGAATTTGGCGATTGTTCAGGTGCGGCTGTGGCTCCGTGGCGAAACCCCAGTCTGTCGTCGGTACAGTGTCGAGAAGGCTCGATCCAATTCCAAAGAAGGATCCTGCTGGTGTGGTGCCAAAGACCGGCTTCTCGATCTCGTAAAAGCCGCCAGCCTCAATTATAGCAACGCTGAACCCTGCCTCAGCTAGTCGCACGCCAACGCCTGCACCTGCAGTTCCGCCTCCAACGACGACATAGTCGAAGGTTTGCTCGCCGCCCAGTATTCCGCCGATAGCACCAAGTGTACTGTCAATCAATCCATCCCCCTGGAGAGTTGATCCAATGGTTTCGAGAATGGGGTCGAGGATCGGGTCGGCGATTTGTCTAGCCTCCGTGGAATGAGTGGTAGAATCGGTTAAAGAAGTTGGCGATTGTGCGACGGTTGATGCGACAAGCGAAAACAAGGCTGCACGCCGTGTAAGAAGCCGCGAAAGCGGTAACATGGTAGTGGAATGGAATAGCCCTCCGCGGACACAACGGTCCATGGGGAAGACCAGTTTTTAACATTTCCATTGACAGTTGACGTGCGCTGTCCGCGTTCTCCAGTCGTCAGGCCGTGCACGAAAGTCATGATCCACTGCTAACCAGGAAAAGCAAGTTGCTGTACGGTCACTCTTAGCGTTGTGGGCAGCGAGTCGTGCTGGTTGCCCCTGGACCCATGTGCGAATCAGGGTCTGTCCCTAGCGCGTGCTTCATTCTACGAAGCGCCACGCGACTGGAAGCCGGTTCTAAGTCTATCGCGTGGAGAAATGCATGGCTGTGAGGAAGATCTGTTCGTGGCAACACTGAACAGACTTGCAGCAAGTGTCTGTCTAATGGCTCTCTATGATCTCGTCTGTCATTGTTACATGCGCCGTCGCCCTGATCATGGGTTCCACTCAATCGTTCAGCACCACGACATTTGTCGATTCAGTCAACACTGAGCATCGGATGGCATTGGCTACTAAAACTGCTCGCGAACGTAGATGAAAAGATCGACCCCCAGGATCTAGCACGTGTGCATCCTTGATCATCGATTTTCGTCGATCCTTCTACAGAGTTGCCCCAGTCGGCACCACTAAGACGCTACTAGCCTGTGATGCGCATCATCGCGTAAACCTACGGGCGCTCAAGCCACCCGAACATTGACATCGACTCGATGACCAGCCCCTTACCAGATTCTCTTTTCGTTCTTGTGCGCGCCGAACATGCGCAGTAGCCGATAATTCTAGATTAGGCGGCAAAGTTTCTCCAAGATGGCCAAAGCTAACGGCACTGAGTCGAAAGTGTCGATAAACAGCCGATACACGCTTCAGCGACGGCTGTGCGACACTACGTAGGAAAAATCGGCAATTCCAAAATTCTCGGTGCGAAAGTAGCCCAGCTTGGACAGCAAGGCTGCTGCAACTCTGCCGTGTTACAAGCGAGACTGACATAAATCAACAGCAACTGTAAGTACTTTAAGGATCCGTTGGGCTGCTCAAAACTGCTGCACAGCTGCGTGTTATAGCAAAGCCGCAATCACTAATGACTGTATCACGTGTCGTAAGATACCGTCGACACTCAAAGATAACAGGCCTAGAGATCTCTTGATCTCGAGGACAAAATAACCTGCATCTAGGAAGTGAATCTCCAAGTTCTTTGTATGTCTCTTGTAAGCCTCAGCATCTTCGGACGCGTATGCCGGGTCACCTTCACCCCATACGGCAAGAACTGGTATCTGGCTCGTCTCGAGATATAAGTACCATTCACGGTATGCCGCTTTGTTATTCCGGTAATCGTAGAAGAGATCTAGTTGATGCTCCTGATTGTCACTGTCAGAGACGCTCTGGAGATAATCACGGATTGGCTGCTCTGGGTCGATCAGGGGATTGTCATAGTCTGGTACACCACTGCAATACTAGTACGTTATGGGGTCCTTCGTCAGGACCGTGTTGTGTAGTACCTCCCAAGCCTGTGGGCGATTTTCTGTGCGTAAGAGATTGAAGATCGGAGCACAGAAGTCTTGACCAAAGCCCACATCATAAGCGTTGCCGTTCTGCTTTACAATCGCGTTTACGGCCGGAGGCTGCTCAAGGGTAAGACGAAAGCCCACAAGTGCACGATAATCGAAGATGTACCTCGCGTAGGTGGTGACATTCACCTTCCTCAGCCACGCCGAGACCACAATACCGATATTGTCGAAAGTGTAGCCGAAGTTTGTCGCAACTTATTATTGGGTGCTGGAGCTTGGAAACCTCATGTACAGCAGAAAGTGGGCTTCGACGTTTCACCAGCTTCCGTGTAACGCACGATGACCTCCCCAACAGTTGTGATGACACAGATATCGTGGAGCAAGGGAGCTAGGTCTTTGGTCGCTATCGCTTGTGGTGTGTCGTCTCTGAGAGTCGATGATCAAGAACGTCGGTCTGTTGAAGGCACTCACAAGCAGGGGCTCACGTCGCATCGCTATCTGGATTACACATTCTGCTTAGAACATCAATCGCTTGAAGGGCACTAGCAGGCATTTTGTAAGCATGCACCTTGATGAGATCAGCCGTGTGTGTATAGAGCTAACGCGATGTTCACACAAATACCTGCTGACAAAACTTGCTGACAATCCTTGCCGTCGAAACAACGCGTTCGCTCCCCGCCGTCTACGCTACCCAAGAAGGAATGCGGATGGGTTTGACGCAGGGTTCTTTGGTAGGCAGCCCGGCAGTTAAGGCGTACCTAAGGCTAGCCGCCGGCAAATGTCTTCCGAAGAACATCCACACTCCGCTTCGGGCAAAGCTCAGCCCGTTTCAGGCAGCGCTTCTGCGGCTACCCGTTGTGGATGATAACAGCTTACAGGGCTAAACATCGTTATCTATCACTTCGTATCACTTCGGCGTTCTAGAGAATGCTGGATACTGTTTTACGAGCGATAGGCAGGGAACTGGCGCTACGTCACAGGATGATCAATCTATTTCGAAGAGGCCAAAGATGGAACAACAGCAGCATACAATGATTACCAATCGTGCGGGCCAGAGATTAGCGAGTGACCAACTCCGGCCAGTGCTTCCGTCAGCTGAAGATACTAAGATGTGTACAAATAGACAACGGAGAGTGGCGTGGCTTGGGACCTTATAATCTCACTTGCACAGGCTTCCTTGCAAGACAAGCAGCGTCCAATTCCGATACGAGTTTCGAGCACAAGACACTACGCGCAAGGAGAGACATATCAAGCATCAGAAGCACAAATGGATCCACCAAAGTTCCTGGTCCTGGGTGCCGCGGGGTATATCGGAGGTGGGTACAGATTGACCTAATAACTAATATACTTGTTGACCACGGAACGCTTCACAGGTACTGTCCTTACCGACCTATTGAAGCAATATACGGCTTCCTCCATCACAGTGTTAGTCCGCAAACCCGAGCAGGAACAGCTTTTCACGACACTCGGAGTCAATGTGGTCTCTGGTGATGTTGCGGACGCTGCAAAGCTGAAGTCGCTTGCGTCAGAACATGACGTGGTGCTGAACTTCGCTGTCGCATTCGGAGGCGACGAGACTAGCATCCAGGCCTTGGTCGATGGCCTAGAAGAGCGAGCGCGCGAGACTCAGTCCAAGCCAGTCCTTCTACACACAGGCGGGTCAGGTACCGTTATGTATGGTTCAGGAGGTGAAGCTGGAGCCGATGTGTGGACGGTAATTCATCCCATCGGTTCATACATGCACGCACCATCAGATACTCATGTCTTGTAGGACGAGCAATACGACCGCTGGTCTTCTCTCCCAGACACCGCCTTCTTCTACGGCGGCTACAAAATGTAAGGCTCAAGAAACTCACGGCTTCGGCCAATTAACTTACCACTTCCCTTACAATGTAGTAGTGTCGCTGCCGCCGCTCTTCGAGGAACGATTTCGGCGTATATCGTCCTCAGCCCTACCGTATACGGTCGCGGTACAGGTCCTGGTAACAGTATGCAGCCCACAATCTCTTCCTCTCTATAATTAATAGCGTTAACGTCTTGACTAAAAGAGCTTTCCCTGCAGCTGCCTGCGTACACCCGGTACGCAAAGCAGCACGGCCAAGCTGCATACATCGGCAAAGGCGAGAATATCTGGGGTAATGTAAGTGTCCCATTTGGTACCAATTCGATGTCCTCCATCGCTCTGTACTAACCTTAGTTGGAGGTGCATGTCGAAGACCTTTCTCAGCTCACCGTGGCTGTTGCGGAATTCGCTCTCAGGAACCCGGATAAGACTACAGCATCTGCCAGCTCGAAAGGATGGGAGAACCTAATCTATTCTGGTGTGGATACTCACACCTGGGGACCGATCACAAAAGTGCTCGGCGATCTGCTCTTCGCCCGTGGCGAGACGAGTAAGCCATCGGCCATAGAGATTGCCGAGGGCGAAGGAATCTTGTACATGTTTGGCGGCAACTCATTCTTGGCCCCAAGCAAGAAATCAAAGGCGCTCGGCTTCCGACCTAAGCAAAAAGATCTTGTGAGTTCGATGAGAGACGCTCTACCAGCATAAGCCTACCCTACATACCCGAGAGGACGACCTCGATCCAAGTCGGATCGAGCTACGTTTAGTAAGAGCGAAAAGAGATAGATAGGAAAAGAGGAGTAGCATTAAGAAGTAGAATCGAGGTACTTAGGGTTAGCTTTTGTAGTAAGACAGCGATCTGTTGATTGGAATTTGCATCGAAAATTGGCCTCTCACCACCTGTTACGATCTACACCTAGGAGGAGACAAGGGTAAGCGTAATTACTTTAAGGAATCAAGCGGCACAGTTAGAGGATTACGGTACTGTAAGAGGCTGCGCTCCGTAGAGCAATCGCGAGGTATACAAGAGGTTGTATTCGATAGAGAGCTAAACTCCCAAGCTACGTAGCTAACTATATACAAGCTGGTAACCCGAGTAACGATCAGGCCGGTAAGGTCTAGGTGCACGAGACAGCCCCTGGGTCCTGCGGCTGTCGTCTGAACGTCGTTCAGGCGGTCCGCGGATAACCCGGGTGCTACCTCGAGCACCCGGATTCTACAAGTAGACCAAGATTCTATCGAGGAGCTATCCAAAGGGCGTTCAGCCCGTTACAATAGGCCTTACGGCTTCTTAAGGCACAATAAGAGAGTAAAACTAAGGAATAGGCTGTAGAAAGAGTAGTAGCTAAAATAGTAGCTTGAACGCTTTAGTCTATGTATACAGAGTGACAATTGTAACTCTGTTAAGAGAATAAACACGATTCCTATATAGACAGCTTATTTCGGGTTACTAAGTTGAAACCCTAGGTGACTCGAAACCTAGTCCGTTAGCTTATTACAATCGTTTGGATGGAAGATTATTGGTGTAGCCGGTATATGTCGCAGTAAACGCCGAGACTGTACCGCAAGAGCAACGCGACTGGCTGTTTGGTTGATTGTCGGTTATTGTTACAAAGTTTGGGCTGAGTAGTTCTTAGATATTGGTCCTAGCGAGGAGACATGTTTTGACATGTGGACCTATGTATCCTTGATGCGCCTTGAGATAGGTGGATGGACCTGTAAGATATCTGGAGGAAGTAAATCTTTCAAGTTCGCGATATATGAGATCGCATGTGTACTCTTCATGAGTTTATAGATGCGACAATGACTCAGCGATGAATCTAGTACGGAGCAAACATACTGTCCTACTGACAGTCATCCGTGTCGAGCAAGTGATCTTGTGATCCACAGGTTCGAAGCGAATAATCAGTGTGAAGAACCCCCATCTTTCAGGCATCCCAGACATAATTCTCGTGATGACAAGGCATCACCAGCGTCCTTCACAAGATAAAGCCCAGCGTCGCCGCTCACATGTCGCAAACATTGATCGGGGCATCATCCGGGCGCGATCAGCTGCTACCCGTTTCCGTGCCAAGGCTGACCCTTCAATTCGTGTTCGGGGTTTCATCTGTCCGACCACGGCATATAGAAAGACGGCCAACTGTGGGTCGTTATCCCTTCAATTTTTTGCGAAAATTGAGGAGGTTTTCTTTTCTAACGACTTCTTGTTGTATCGCGCCGTCCTCCGCTTTATTCACAGCACGTCCGACCTTCTCGCAAGGTTGCTCCGCCACCACGAACGTCAGCAAAGCACCAACCTCACTACGTCACCACCATCACAGTCTGGCTGTGCGATAAGACATCACAACCTATACATTGAACCTTACTTCTATCGTATTGCATGGGTACTTTCTACGAATTTCTGTGGGAGATACACACTCAACATCCATGGTCGGGATTGACCTAGGAGCGAGTTCGCGAAGCGATAAAGCGAATAGAGCGAGTAGGCCGAAGAGACGGGGCAAGCGTAGAGTTGACTACGCCTCGGATGACGGTTGCGCCCTTTACGAAGGGCGACTAGATGTGCAGATCATAAATTGATCCGTGCTAGCTGATCACTGAAATAAGCAATGCCTGAATATCGATAAGCCGCGCACTAGCCGACCCTCCGATGGACCACGGGCTTGATCCAAGACGACCATCCGTAATGTATGCGATGGTGCTTTGACAAGTCTGCTGGCTGGTGGGTCAGCCGGCTTCGTTGCTATATAAGGTCTTCAAGTCAAGCCTATCCTCGACAAATACATAGGATTGGAACACCTCAGTTCAAGTTGCGATCATTCTCTAACTCCACTATGACGTTCTTGGCGAACACACTACCCGCTGACTCCAAGCTTTTCAGCTTCAAAGGCGCTGTCTTTCCACTTGAAGTGTTCTCAGTCTTGGTAAGTACAAATTAAAATTTCTTCGCACCATTTTCTTGTCTAGGCTTTTTCTTTAGGGGTCTTTTGAATACTTCAATATCAGCGAACATGTCAATCTTTAGAACACGATATAAATCGAAATTAGACATTGCACATTAGCTAACATCGACTAGGCCACTTTCTTTGCTATCTATTCAGTTGTATACAATATCTTCTTCCATCCTCTTAAACACATCCCTGGTCCTTTTTTCGCACGCGCATGTGGCATCCCTTACGCCCTACATATGCGCGATGGCAGTATCGTCAGATGGGTCAAAAAGTCACACGACAAGTACGGTGATGTAGTTCGTTTGGCACCGACTGAAGTTAGTTTCATCTCAGGGGAGACTGCGTGGCAAGACATCTACGGCTTCCGAACAGGCAAGAACAAGAGCATCGGACATTACCTTAAGGACAAGAAATGGTTGTAAGTTGGGTCTTTCCGGAGACGCAAGCAGAAAGTTATTAATCAGAGAATAGCATTGCACCTGGCAACGGTGATAGCTCGGTTCTCATAGCCGATGAAGCAGGACATTCGCGAATGCGACGCAACCTCTCTCATGCTTTCAGCGACAAAGCCTTGCGAGGACAAGAAAGTCTCATACAGTCTTACGTTGATCTTCTCGTCCAACGTCTGGGCGAACACGCCGCTAAAGATGAAAGCGTCGACATCATGACATGGTACAGTTAGTGAACCCTGCAATATTCTGCACTACAGACTCGGACTGATTATATATGCGATAGACTATACAACCTTTGACGTCATATCCGACCTCATCTTCGGCGAACCGCTCTACTGTCTGCGCGACTCTGTTAAGCATGACTGGATCTCCATAACCTACAGGTCCATCATGGCGTTCGCTTTTCATGCTGCTAGGAATAAGCACTTCATCTTCAAGCACATCGACGCCTTGTGTAGCATTTTCCAGAAAAGTCCAAACCCCATACGCTCACGAATAGAGTTTTCCCAGCGCGCCCACGACCTTGTGAGCAAGCGGCTATTGAAGGTTGAACATGAGAAGGAAGGAGAAAGAGCAGACTTCTTCACCCATATAATAAAGAACCAAGAAAAAGATACGACAAGATTGACTAGAGAGGAAATGGACAACAATGCAGTTGGCTTCCTGATTGCGGGCAGTGAGACTACTGCTACCACCTTATCAGGCGCCACCTACCTCCTCCTTAGTAACCCCTCCACATATACCAAAGCCATCGCTGAAATCCGTTCTCGCTTTTCTTGCGCCGATCAAATCACTATGGAGGAAGTCAACAAACTGGAATACCTTATAGCTGTCTTCCAGGAAACCCTAAGATACTACCCACCTGTTCCCACGGGCTTCCCTCGCGTGGTACCAGCGGGCGGTGACCGTATCTCAGGCTACTACATCGCTGGAGGCACCTCGGTATACTGTTCCCAGCACGCCATGAACCACTCTGAGCGCAACTACAAGGACCCAGAGCTCTTTGTGCCGGAACGCTGGCTGGGTGACGAACGATACAAAGATGATAACAAGAGAGCACTGAATCCTTTTAGCTTTGGACCGAGGAACTGTTTGGGTAAAAAGTACGTATATTCTTTCTCTCTTCATTTCGTGTCTTAAAATGGTCCTTTCTTCACTTGCTTGCTTTCTAAAGGAAGAGGAAAGAAATCTTAGGCTAACGTTATGGTTCTATTAGTCTAGCATATGCGGAAATGCGTCTTATCCTCTCTAAAGTCCTTTTCGCTTTCGACCTAGAACTCTTGGACAAAGAGCGAGATTGGATGGGTGAGCAGAAGGTTTTCGCGCTGTGGGACAAGGCTGCTCTGATACTGAAGGTGAAGCCTGTAAAGCGACTATAAGGCGTTTTGCAACGGAGCGAATTAGTCTACATGCACGGTGAATACTACCCGAGAGGATGCCCTTGATCCTACCCTAACCTATAGGACGCGGATGCTAGGGCCCGATCATCGTCGAAACGGGTATAGCGTTAGGGTTGCGCGATCAAATCGGGCCTGTTATAGGGGGCGAACATCGTGTCTTTAACCCCCAATCATCGTCAAAATAGGTATAGCATTAGGGTTACGCGATGAAATCGGGCCTACTATAGGAAGTACTTAGGGTTATCTTAGAGTTAACTTACTAAGCATAGAGTTCTGCTAGAACGCACAGCTACCCGCAACGTTAACTGCAACGCAGCACCGCAAGCGACTGCGTGCACGCAAGATAACAATTAATAATATGCAAGAGCGCTTCTGCTATCTCTTGTAAGGGGCTGCGCTCCGTAGAGCAATTGCAAGGTATACAAGAGGTTGTATTCGATAGGGAACTAAGCTCCTAAGCTACGCAGCTATCTATATACAATGCTAGTTGCCTAAGTAACAATCAGGCCGATAGAATCCGGGTGCTCGGGGTAGCACCCAGATTCTGTAGGTAGACCGAGATTCTATTGAGGAGCTATCTAAAGGGCGTTCAGCCTGTTACATCTCTAGCGCTATTAGGTGCTAGTCTGCAAGGAGCACGCTATAGGTATACAGAATGTTAATGTACACCTGCACGACTAGCACAGCGTAGCAAGCAAAAAGAGGAAATTCGTCGTAGAGCACTACTAGCAATAGCAGATCGCCGCACTGTAAGATGTTAAGCTGCCTGCGCTGTTAAGGCCGCTAATTAAGCAGCTAGGCGAGCCGTTAGACGTCTATCAATGCAGGATTACTAGCAACTGCAGCTTCTGTACTGCAAACAAGATTAGAATACAGAAGTACTGCAATAACGTATACTAGACAGCTTAGAGCAGTAAAGACGTTGCACTCTGTAAGAAGGTTAAGGCGCAAACGTTCTTCTAAACTAGCGGGCTCTAGCAATACTTTATTATTAAGGTAGCAGACAACAGTTGCGCACTGTCTAATCTCTACGAGACAACAGACGTTGTTAGGAGGCGGTTAGCAGAATAGAAGCTAACAAAACATGCATATAAAGAGAAGGCGCAGGTTATAGACGCTAATGTCGCAAAGATAGATAAAACTAGCTAGTTTAAGCGGACAGGCTAGCTAGAGCACTTTGCTAACCGCAATCTAATGCATCTTGCGCATTAGACCCGGCTGCCTAATTAAGGCGAGGAGAAGCTGCGGCGGGCAGCAAAGCTAACAGAGCTGCTAGTAGAGAGAAGCGTTAAGGGGCTGTCGACGCTTACGCGAGAGACGAGGCAGTAGCTAAGGAGCGCAAAGCGGCAGGAGATCGATTAGCAGCCTATAGCTCGATTGCAGAACCTAGAGAGTCAGGCTCGCTACGCTGGCTATATAGTCAAATTCGTCTGCTACGCTTTGCGCTTCGTAGCTGACGCAGAGGCAAGGATGGCGGCGCAGGAAGGCGGCAATGAATGCAGCGACGAAGATGACGAGGGCGAAGAGGATAGCTTGGAAGAAGAGGAAGAGGAAGAGAACGACGATGACTTCTCTGATGCTGACGGCAGCCGACCGGCGAACGTTCCGAGCAGCGGCTAAAGAGAGAAGGACTAAGTATATTAGGATCGAGGATTTCGCTGTCAAATCCTCTGAAAATTGGCCCGTGCGTAAAAAATCTGACAGCAGAATCCGACAGCAGAATCCAATATCTAACAGCAAAATCCGACAGCAGAATTCTAATAGCAGAATCTAACAGCAGAATTCCTAGCATAAAGGGTTATAGCAGTCTGTTACAGAAGTTCTATTTACCTCTACATGTAATCCTAAACTATTTTTCTACAAATTTATAGAATCTTATTTGTTTTTAGAAAATTTCCTTTTTCTCTCTACACTTTAAGGTTCTAGGTAGATCTAGCTGTACAACTCCTTTACTTCTAACAACCTAGCTAGATCTATCTAGCAGAGCGTAAGCAGGCAAAGAAAGATTAGGATTGTAAGCGTAGCTAGAGGTACCTAGTAACCTGTATAGATAATGTATTGTATTTAGAAACTGTAACGAGGACTTGAGGCACACGTCCCTTGAAGGAACAGAGTACGCGCTAAACCTGCTTATAAGGCGCGCCTCGCTCTATAGAGAGAGGCAAGGATTATTCTCTTTACAACCTACACCTGTAGTCTGAATATACAAGCTATCTCCTACTATCCTTAGTAACGTGAAGCAAGCACTATTGCCTACAGTTACGCCTTATAGAAACTTTGTACTAACAACTTTCGTTGTCTAAGTTAGGAATCTTATATTCGTCTGTAAGATTTTAGAAGGACCTGTCTCTATCCTCTATAGGTTTAAGCAGTGCAACAAACGACTAATTATCTATATCTTCTTCTTCTACTACTTTAAGAAATAGCTGCTCTAGGGGTGCTTATTCCTCTATATATTTTAAGAACAGAGGTTTAATAGTATTGTAGGTTTCTTGTATGTTCTCGTTACATGTTGTAACTATTTAGATCTAATCTTCTAGGTAGTGTATAGGTCTACGCTCTACAAAAGCGTGTAGTATACTACTCTTTAGCATTAATGCAAAGATGCCTATCCTACCTGAGAGGATGTGCTCGATCCTAGTAGGATCGAGCGGTTTTGTTAGTAGCGATAAGAGAGCGATAAGAAACGAGGAGTGGGATCGAGGTAGTAGGATCGAGGCTAGCTATTCTAGCAACAGCGCTAGTTAAAGAAAATCTAAAGAAGCCATTTTGTGCAGAATTACGCGAGGATTTCAAATCTTGACTCGATTTGTTAATAGCTGCTCTCGTTGCTGAGATATCTGCGTTCAAAGGTAGAGGTGAAGTTTTGATGTTCCTCACGTGACTGCACGCTGCACAGCCACTATTGCAGCGCTCTAGCCACACAATTTGATACAGAATTACGCCACGATTTCAAATCTGTACTTGGTTTGTTGATAGCTACTCTACTCACAAAGATATCAACATATAACGTTGTAAAATACTAGACTCTTGCGCAAACTACTAGACCTTGCGCAAACTACTAGACTCACCGACTTTGCGATATCGATCGGTATACAGCTTGTATGAGCCAGTCCATGCTAGAAACCAGTATACCTAACGCAAACTACTAGACTCTATATTTTGCGGAATCGCTTTATGGTTTGTATGGGGCTGCGCATGTCTACACGGTTTCCTATACAAAAAACCGCACCTCCGAGCTGTTTTCCGCCACCTTAACCCCGCGACGCGAATCTCGAGCCGAACGGTGTTCCTACACTACATAAGAGGGAACCCAAATATCGACCTGCGCCAACGGGCAGTTGAGACCACCGCATCTCGGCTTGCCAAGAGTAGGTTGATGTGAGGGGTAGGCTCTCGATCCGGGGCGGTGGGGATGGCGAAATGGACGGAGTAGTAGAAGGCGGGCGCTCACCTCATGGGTGGGCGCCAACAGCAGTTGGGTGCCTCGATACGTTGGGGCGCCTACAAACGTTGGGTGCCTGGGCAACCGGGCTACCTGGAGAATTCAGACACCTCCTGCAAAAACGTGACCTCTCGGGGGACAGTGGTCAAGCTGCAAGAAGGAAGCAATCCAGAGGTGCGCGCAATGCCCTCCCAGCCAGATCGACGTCGCGGTAACTCTAGACGTTTAACTCTCTATCTCCCAGTGTTTGGTAGAGAGGTCTGGTTGGCAGTCTAGGGGACTTGAGTGTCTTCGACTGCTCAAACCTTCAACGTAGTCTTGACTGCATCATTTAAAATTGGTATCATACTTGCAAGCCTTGTTTCCGGGGTGGGGTAGCGGTTGCAGCAACGTCAACTCTGGCCAGCGCGTTACCCGGGGCTCGGCGACTGTCTCAGATTTTGCAGGCGACTGGTGAAAGCTTATTTATACGCGTAATTCCCGCAGAGTACCCGTTTGAAGAGGCCGCAAGACCTCGGGGTCGATGTTAGTCGGGAGGCGTGGTCCTTGCTTATCTGAACAACTGAAAAGGTCCTTACTACCGGTCAAGGAAGTAAGGCGCAATCTTAAGGGGGGGGGGGGTAAAATCTAGCTATCCGCGCTTCGTGTGCGTGAGCTTTCGAGTAACCTCTCCCCTCAGGAATTAATTCTAGTTATGCTTGCATCGGGGGAAACGCCTTTCTCGCTACACCAGAGGAAATGACTGGGGAACTCGTATGCTTGTCTTCGAGATTACGCAATTCATACCGCGTTGAAACCCCCTAGGGGGGATTCGGGCGGTGCACGCCTAGGGTTATGCGGTGATGCGCATCCTAGTGCGGGCAAATCATACCGTGAAACTGCGAATGGCTCATTAAATCAGTTATCGTTTATTTGAAAATACCTTACCGCTTAGATATCCGTGGTAACTCTAGAGCTGATACATGCTGAAAACCCCGACTTCGGAAGGGATGCATTTATTAGATAAAAGCCCAATGCCCTTCGGGGCTTTTGGGTGGTTCATTCAAATTTTTACAGATCGCATAGCCTTGCGCTGGCGACGGTTCATTCAAATTTCTGCCCTATCAACTTTCGATGGTAAGGTATTGGCTTACCATGGTTTCAACGGGTAACGGGGAATTAAGGTTCAATTCCAGAGAGGCAGCCTGGGAAACGGCTACCCCATCCAAGGAAGGCGGTACTGCGGAGAATATTATTGAACAGATTTTTGGTATTTCAGCGGGTAACACCAATTAAATACTTGCGGTTCCAGGCAGGGTATCAACTTAAAGAGGGCAGATTAGGGAATGAATAAGCTACAGCCAAGGCTCTACTGCAAAATAGTAGTCGGTAAACCGGGGTTGGTGCGACGAGATGCGTAGGCGTTCCCCAAAAACCCTCCTAAAAGATGATTAGCATTTTACTTTAGTAAAATACTGCTAGGCCACACTCTCGCACACGACTGGTCTCTGAGAGGCTGGGAGGAAATGTTGTGGAGTTGCACTGTTGGTTTGTCCAACGCCGTGCGAACGTGGTTCTAGCCCCAGCCAAGTTAGCAATATTGGTCTTCTGACAAAAAGATTATCTTAGCCGAATCGGTAATATAGTTTTGACTACGTCCCGTCCCGTCCCGTTCCGTCCCGTCCTAATTACCTTCTTCCTTCGGGTTAAGTGAGTAATATTCACCACTTGTTCTTCGTACTAAGGCACCCTGTGGCTTGTCACAGGGTGCTGGATGTTATGTTCCCTCGTCCCTAAAACCCCCTTGCAATTTAATTCTATATTAGTATCTACAATCAACAGTTAGTAGGGCTGGTTAGACGTGCATCTAACTGTGCTCTCGGGGAAACCCAGCTGGCGATTGTATCCTGCTTTCTGTACCTTTAGGGGTACTCGCGAAGCGTCATGCATATGTAGTCGAAAATCTCAGTTTCTTGTGGAGACCCTGTCTTAGGGACCCTCCGACCTCTGTGATGCTTCGGCAGAGCAGAGGAAATGGAGCAAATCTAACCCTATGGCCTATCAAAGCGGATTATATTAGTTATGCAGTTAAGTAGTTAGCAGTTTAGGTTGTGCGCGAGCAAGGGGCGCTACTCCGCAAAGCAGTATAATTATTGCTGGGCGGGTATATTCTGCGATTAGAGCGGCCTATTATTTCACAACCTTCGGCAGTATAGATGTTGTAGAGGGCTTCAAACCCCTTGCCAAGACAACACCTATTTGCTGTTTGACTAGTAAGTGGCTATAAACACTGCATTCTCACTCTAACATTCAACAGGACGCCCCTGTCAAAACAACAACGAATAGCACCCGCTAAGACAACACCTATTCGCTGCTTGGCTAGCAGGTAGCTAGTGACACTGCATGTAAACTAACACTATCGCGGCGTAGCAAACAACTAATCTCCTCCTGTACGTTAGACTAGGTTAGGACAGCCGCTAAGACAACTATAGCGTTGCTTACAACATAACCCTATTTTCAACAGCCGTGCTTTTGTGCAAGCTAGTAGAAATTTCTAGTTAGCATTTCCTCTAGGTTCGTAACGCTGTTAAATCTTAGAAACCCTAGCTTTTTATGTAGGGTTTCCTCTAGTATTGTTAAATAGTAGGCCGCGCTAACAAGAACAGGAATTATCACCCCTAGCTACTAATAGAGCCTAGCCTTGTCCTGCCTAGTAGCGCAGAAGTGCTAGCTTATACCGCATCTCTAGCAGGTGTGTGTATTCTAAACCCCCTATTTCCCTTAATCCTACTAAAGCTTGCAGGCTCTAATATAGTTGCAGGTCTCTACGCTTAGGCCTTGCTTAATAGTTGTACACTATTTGCAATGTAAGTGTAAGTAATCTAGCTAAGTTAGAGAGCCTCTTAGCTAGCAGACTAGGCAGCCGTTAACTAACTTTTGTAGGGCGTTTCTTAGCTTAGCTTCTTCTTAGGCGTCCTATTTTAAGACATTAGTAAGTTCTATACTACCTTTACTATAAAGGTTGCAGTTAGCTGCCTAGGCTTAAGTATAGGTAACTAACTAACTGTCTAGGAAGAGGCTTAAGATACTCTACCCTAGAGGATGTGCGCAATTACACTACAATCGCGCTGTTTTGTTAGTAGCGATAAGAATGCGATAAGAAGCGAGGCGTAGGATCGCGGTAGTAGGATCGCGGTTAGCTAGCTACACCAGAGAGCTAGCTAGAGAAAATTGAAAGAAGCTATTCTGTGCAGATTTACGCCAGCATTTCAAATCTTCACTTAGTTTATCGATACCTGCTCTCGTTGTTAAGATATCTGCGTAGAAAGGTAGAGGTAAAGTTTTGATGTTCCTTACGTGACTGCACAGCGCACAGCCACTGCAGAGGATCTCTAGCCACACTTTCTAGTGCAGAATTGCGCCACGATTTCAGATCTGCGCCCGGTTTATCGATAGCTACCCTAGTTAGCAAGATATTAACAGAAGAAGAAAGAAGTAGAAAAAGAGAAAGAATAGCTAAGATTACTAAGTTTAAGAAGGGAGGAAGAAAGGAATTAAAAAAGGACCTAGAGAACCTAACCAATATAATACAACAGGACAGCCCTAACCAATATAATACGACGGGACAGCCCTTCCCTGCGCTAGAACCCGCTTAGCGTTAGGGTAGAAAACTAAATTAGGCGAATATTTAAGGGATGCCCCGCGTACCCTAACACAGCTGCTCTACAACATTTTTTTATTATTATTAAAAACTGTGTTATACAAAGTTAACTTAAAAGCGCATGCACAACCTGCTACTAGAGTTTTACTATGTACAGCTAGAGTTTATTGTTATTAAGGTTGCGTTCTTAGGGTTGCGCAACAATAGAGAACCCTACATAGAACAGTCGAGCGCCTATTGAGCAGCACGACAGCAGCAACGCGCGCGCTACAGACGTGCAGCACTAGCTAAAGATTGTTACAAAGGAGAATTGCGATAATGTATTTTGCTTTCTTAGGCAATATAAAGTGCTTATGTGTAGGCAGCACTGCACAGGCGTCTTAAATCTTAACAGGCATCTACAAGAACAGCACAAGACGCCCGTACAATAGCGATAAGAGGTTGTTTAATATTTCAATTAATTTTCTACAGCAGAGCCGAGCACAATTTAACTTCCTAGGCAGCTAGCGAAAGCAATACAAGAGCTAGAGGCGCTGTTAGATAGTCTTAGGTGTACAGCATGCAGTTACATTACTATAAGCAGCGACAAAATGCGGAAGCACTATAAAAAAACACACGAGCTTCCGTGGATTAGTAACAAGAGTAGTCTATTTACTTTAGTTAAAGTTCAGACGTTTTTCAACAGTAGAGGGCTGCGCAAATATTTTGTCGTTAATGTAGATGCCGAGATTAGTCGCGGAAGTAGGCAGCAACAAAGCGTTAATAAGCAACAACTTAATAACTACAAACAAGTCCGAAAGCAACTTAAAGACGCAGAACAAGTCGTAGGAGAGACAGCAAAGACTAATAAGACGCTCTGGTTTAAGCGCACGCAATGGCCAGAGCATTTCAAGGACCGCAATCTAGTGCATCTAGCACATCAAGTCTAGCTACCTAATAAAAACGAACTAAAGCTGCAGCTTGCCGCGAAACTTACAGAGCAGCTTATTAAAAACTGTGTTAAGAATCTTGCAACAATTCCGCGAGAACTACGCTGTTGGCTTCGCAGCGCAAAGCAGCACGAGGTTGACCCGCGACCGTTGGCACGGCTGCAGAACCCGGAGAGTCAGGCGAGGTATGCAAGCTACATGGTTAGGTTTGTGTGCTACTATCTCCGCGTCATCGAAGACGAAACTCG
The DNA here is from genome assembly GCF_001642055.1 of Alternaria alternata. NCBI lineage: Eukaryota > Fungi > Ascomycota > Dothideomycetes > Pleosporales > Pleosporaceae > Alternaria > Alternaria alternata. The sequence goes on along the minus strand of NW_017306232.1, from coordinate 444 downwards.
AGAAGAAGAAGACAGCAGCAGGGCATCAAGCAGCTGCGAGAGTAACGCTTCTGGGGATGAGTTGGAGGACGAGGGTGAGAGCGATGGCAGCGTTGTACCGCAGCGTAAGCCGCGCAGAGTGAAAGCGGCCGATCTGATGAAAGACGCCCGTGAGTTGTTCCCGTGGAAGGACGACCAGAGAATACTGGCAGGATCACTGTGGTTTGCTTTGGACGACGGCGATCGAGGGGTGCAGATGGCGGCATTGCTAGACTCGCTGAGTTCATTCATACTTACAGGGACCCGCGGCTTAATCTATAGCAGCGGTCTGATACATTTTCTTGCTGTGTTAGGCATAGACCCCGAGATAAGACGGTTCCGGACTGCGAAGAATTACTCATATATGCTAGCAGGTGTGGTGTACTGCACACGAGTGCTTGGGGCAGCCAAACTACTTCCCGCAGT
>NW_017306231.1:0-141808 GCF_001642055.1 Alternaria alternata | reverse complement strand
AGGAATGGTGGGACTGACCAGCCAGCAGCGTTGATCGCAGCGATCAACGTTACCCACTCGCGATTACCAGGCTGGATAGCCTTTGGCCTACCTCTCCTCTCTGACGCTGTCACGACAAGCTGAGTCGTGATCTTGCCTATCATAAAGCCAGCTTCGTTAAAGTTGTAGACGTCATTATCGCAGATGCCGTACTTGGCCTTTGTCTGCTCTACGAGCTCAAACCAGGCGCTGATTAGGACTGGATCTTCGCACAGAGCTCTCTGCCTATCGTACGCTCGGTTGAAACACGTCGTGAGACTGTCTGTACGCTTGACGAAGTTGGCTGGCCACTTCTGTCCAACCTGGCCTGCGCCGCGCGCAGCGAGCAGCTTATCAGCCATATCACGTACAGCTGTGTACGTAGGTGAAAATCCACGTAGATCTAGATCAAGTATATAGCTAACAATTACCTGCTCCTCTAGCTGGGTGAGCTTCTTTGAGTTGGGCTGGCAATCGCGTCGGGCGGGTTTACCAGCGCGTCGGCGGTGGAGGGTAGCGCGAGAGACTTCAAACGTTGCTGCAGCGCGTCTCTTAGTCTGAATTTGACTTGTACTAAGAGCTAAGATTGCAAGGTTTATATCAGCCTCACGAGAGGCGTTTTGAGTTGGGGTAGGTAGAGCTATAAGTGATTTGAGGTCGTAGGTTGCGCAAAGTTGGTGGGGTGGCTCACTCGCTTGCCTGGCTCACTCGCTTGCCAACCATGTTATAGCGCTCGTGGATACTATCTAGGTGGCCTGTGATTCTTCTGCGTGCAGAATATAGTCTTGAGGGGGTGCAATTGATACTAAGAGGTCCTAGATATAGTGCTCATTGATGGTCACGTTCGTATTCCTCAGACTTGATTGGGTGAGGTAACTATTATTGGAAATTTATTTGGTCTGAGGTAATCGCGGGTCGGGGCGAGGCAGCCTGTACCGGGATTATGGATGGTGCGAATTGTAATCGTCGGTTGTTGATTCGGACTTGTTTAAACGCTGTGAGATCCCAGCCACCGTCCAAGGTTCTGCAAGCTGCATCAAGGCAGATCGCAGGTTTAATATAGACGTGCAACGGAGAAGGCCGAAAGTAGCCGACAAGGCTCAGAATTTGTTTGGAATCAATGTCGGATATATGAAACATGGGGCTGCCGAGGCGCATGCAACAAGCCTCATGAAAGTGTGGCGGTGATAGGATATTCGCATGTCCAAGCCTCGCGGCATGAAGGTCATATCCACGTTGACGTGCAGCATCAGGCGCCTTGGTCTTGCTACAAAGAGTTAACACGCGTCCAACGGGATTAGCATTCGCAGCTTATCAGTACCGATGTACTGGATGCAGCGGCTAGAGTGTGGGAAGACATGGTGGTGCTCCTGATGGAGCGGAGAAGGTGGACAGTTGAGGCCTAGTTGGCCAGGCATAAGAATGAAGGCTTGTATATTGCAGACAAACAATACGGGCTGGTTTGGAGCTCCCGGCAGGATTCGGAAAGGTCAATGGCCGCAATTCCGTTTTCCCGTAGGGCACAAGGATCCGTAGATGGCTCGCTCGTGGTGCCGGCCATTGGCAGAGGAACGTGAAAGTGCCGGCACGACACGGCCCTCACCGAGGAGGCGGCCGAAGCCCAAGATTGGAGGTAAGCAGGTGCACGGGAACGGCCAGCCGGTGGAACTGGCTGTTTTGTTGAAGTGCAGGCAGCCATGTATAAAACTACCTTTTGCAAATGAGGGGTCGATGGGGTTCGCGAGACGTCATTGGCGTGTTGGAGCGCGTCGAACTGAAATGGTGGAAAGCAAACGCAGAACCACGGCGGCCGCAGAGGGTTGCCAGCATAAGTACTTTCATAAAGCGTGCAAGCCGCACGTCATCTGCTAGTCACTGGACGGCCGCTCTCGGGAACTGGGCGAGGGAGTGGTGAATGCGCCGAAGTAGCGTGGGCTGTCGGGTTCTCTAGAGCACCACCTTAACGAAAGAAAAATTCGCGCTTGAAAGTGACCCTCTTCCTCCCACCTGCGCTTGCTTCTCCCGCACACACGACAGCCAATTTTCTTTCCTGGCGCCCCGTCTGCCTTGATCACGTCGCATACGACCCTCAGACGCCGCCTCAGCCCGCTCCGTGATTGCTGCTTGCACGTTACACAAGCCTGTAACTCGACCTTGGTGTGCCTGGAGCCCGTACCTCATTGCACCCTCCAACCCTCATTATCCACCTACCACCCGCCGAGCAGCACTCTGGTTCCGCCGACGTAGCCTTCTCTGCCCCTTCTCCGCGACCACCAACCCCGCAGTCAGTCAAGGCTCACCCCAGAGGTTAGTTCTGCGCACCTTACCGCCCACGTCCGCCGCATGCTTGCTACCTGCTTGCTCCCCGCCTCGAGTTCGCTGGGCACTTTGCGCATGATTTTTTCCTCTTGCCGCTTCCAAGACCCTTCCAATAGCCTTGTGTGATAAATTCGCACTCCTTCCCGTTTGCATCTGGCCCGCCCACGCAGTCATTTCGACTTCTTGTGCGCTCCCAGACCTACCACTGCCCACATACATCACTTGCCTCCACCACCACGCCTTGAATCCTACTCACCTAATTTTTTCCTGCGCTTCTTTTCTTCGCTAACGCCAGCCACTACAGTACGCGCAAACACTGTTCCACTCCCAGCAGTGAAATAGGAAGCATTCACTTTCCTCACATCGTGTGAGACAGCCACAGTACCGAGCCGTCGTTCAGCACACTACCTAGCTCTCCACCACTGCAGAGCCGCATCGCCGCAACATCGCTTAGTCGCCAACACAAGGCCCTGGTAGCGACAAAAGAGTTTACGTGCGGGGAGGCCAAAAACACCTCTCCGGACATATCAGCGTCGACACCTGTTGGCCAGCTTGCCGCAGCGCTCCCATCGGGGATTCTAAGCGCTTACTCTCGTCTAACCAGCCGGACTTTATTCGAGACTCACACACAGACCAACATGTCTACATTTTCATACGCGCAAGCCGCGAAAGGCGTCTCCACGCCAGCGACCACAAGCAAGTCGGCATCCGGCTCTGCTACCCCAGCCAAAGAGGGCAACAGCGCATCTGGTCAAGAAGCCACTGCCTCACCCAGCAACTGGGCCGAAGATGTCGAGTCTGAGCCGCGCCCTGCGCAACCCGCCAAAGCCCAGGAGGCGCAACCAGAACAAACCGTTCCCAACGCGGTCAAAACTTCACAGCCTGTAGATGCCTCCAACGAATCCTCGCCGGATCTCGCCTCCTCCACCTCATCAACCGTCACCAAGGACGACGATGTTTCCTCGATACCAAACGCTTCCTCTGAGTCGACCACCTGGGACAACAAGTCCCAGGCCTCCACTTCTGTTGACAAGTCGGTTGAGCCTGTCGAGAAGACTTCTGACAAGGTCAAGAAGGCAAAGAATGTCCCGGCTAAGCCCCTTCAAGAGGCGCCTGTACCTACCGTGAACCCCTGGAAAATACGAGCAGACTCGATCAAGTCCCAAGTGCAGAAGGTCGCTCCTTCCACAACTCCTAACGGAGTCCAGACCAAGAAGGGCGACGCAACATCTCAAGAGAAGATCACAAATGGCGAGAGCAGAAGCAAAGGCCGAAAGGAATTCCGAGGTGACGTTGACGTGCGGAATGGTGCCAAAGGCAGATTCTCTGAGAAGGATGTCAAGGCTGCCCCATCATCGGGCGCGCTACCGCCTCCACCAGACCGAGACCAGGAATCCTGGCCGACTCCTGAGACCGTCATCGATGAGGACCGTAAGAAGGCCCAAGAGAAGGAAAAGACTGAGCAGAAGCCAAAGGATGGCGCTTCGACCAGCAAACATGAGTGGGTGAAAATCCCATACACACCGACTGTTGTGTTCAACACACCTCTGCCAAATGCGGCAGGTGCTAGGAGAGGTGGCCGACCTGGAGGACGTGGTGGAGCGCCGAGCAACGGCAGGCCTGCTGGCTTCGGCACCAACGGTGCTGAACAGACCGAGGCACTAAATGGCGAGCAGAAGTCGGCTGCACAGGATGCTTCCCCAAAGACGAAGCGCACCGACTCACCTACGATGAACGGTCAGGCGCCTGCAGTTAATGGAGACAGCGCTGCTAAGGCCAATGGCCCTGTATCCTCCGAGTCCGAGGCGCAGCCAAGGAGGTCGTCCTTGTCCGGCGCGCCCGCTCAAAACGGTGCCTACCAGCGCCAGTACCCTAACAAGCCCCACAAGGGCCGCCGAGGCGAATTCCACGGTGCCGGAGAGCGAAGGAGAGATGGCGCATCCTCACCCACCAAGGATAACACCTGGGGTGAGCGTTCTGCTGGAACGCAGACAGACACTGCTGAGAATGGTGAGCGCAGAGCTCCCGCCTACCAGGACGGCTCTGCGCATGGCCATTCCAAGCGCTTCAGCTCCTTCTCTAGTGGTCGCGAAGGTCGCGGCCGTGGAGGTCGCGGTCGTGGTGGAGCGTACACCAATGGACATCACTTCACCAACGGACACTCTACGTCGAGCTTTCCCCTAGGTCCACGATCACCCACAACCTTTGTTCCTGAGAGCAACAGCTTCTTCCCCGCGCCTCAGGGTAAATACGGTCGCAACAGCCATCGATCACAGTCTTTGACTACCGACCCATACAGGTATCAATCTTTCCAGCCTGGGTACCCGGCTCCCATCCAGACGGGCCATGATATGTACCCCTACGGCATGGCTCCTGCACCTATGAGCGCTGGACTACCGTACAGTCCATACGGCGTTGACCAGTACCAGATCTTCTCCATGATTACTGCCCAAGTGTATGTTCTGAATTTTTTGACCAAAAAGTCTGTGCTAACAATTTGCCAGGGAATACTACTTCTCTGTTGATAACCTGCTCAAGGACATGTACCTTCGTCGTCACATGGATTCACAGGGATTTGTCGCTCTTGAGTTCATTGCTGGCTTCAATCGTATCAAGAATCTATCCCCTGACATCGACGTGATCAGGCTTGTTTGCCAGCAGTCTGCCTCCATCGAGTACCGTACCACCGAGAACGGTCAAGACCGACTACGTCGCAAGGACAACTGGGCACAGTGGGTTCTTGATATGGCCGAGCGTGATCCGTCTGCACAGAACGAGGGGCCTAAGGAGCTCAACAAACCTCAGGTTTCTCACCCTGCTGGCTTTGACCCGTCCAAGCCTCCTCAGTGGTCGGGCATGCCCCCAGCTTTTAGCCCATTTGGAAACGAGGGCGTGTACCCTCAGATGAATGGCTTCCATCCCGTTTCCCAGGATTCTGGATCTGTACCGGCGGAGACAAACGGCGCGGCTGTTGAAGAACCAAATGCGGCCGTCTCGAACGGTCAACCGATCGAGAGCTCGACAAAGGCTGTGAGTGGAGAACCTGATTCATTTTCTGACTTGCAACTCGACAGCTTGACAGTCGTTATGCGCAAGCAACGGACCCAAGCGTTGCCTCCTTCTGTTTCACGAACATTTTCTAATGGCTCCATCGATAGTAAACATGGCGTGCCAGATGAACCGGAGAAGTCGATTACCTGCCAAATGAGGGTTAGCGGTGTCGGAACACCTGATGGGTAAGATGGCAATTTAGAGAGACTGGATGTACGAGCTGATCACATTACTAGTAGCGCTGAGAGCCATCTTGATCGCCCGCCAACCGTCACCGACCCCTCAGAATCGACTTCCCTGTCTGCGCCTGTCCGCCTCTATTGGGTCAAAGATCATCACAGCCCAGTTCATACAATTCCTTCTGATTCATCGCACGAATCGTATTATCATCTTCGATCCAAAGCTCTTTATCAGCGTTCAAACGCACCACTCGGCACAACCCCTTACGACATGAACGTTCTTTACCAATTCTGGTCACATTTCTTGATTCGGAATTTCAATCAATCGATGTATGACGAGTTCCGCCATTTGGCTTTCGAAGACGCCGCCCATCGGAGCACAGACACCGGCATTTCCAATCTTATCGAGTTTTACGGCGAGTCTTTGCTTTCGCCACAAGGCGCGATCCGACAGCGGGTAGCTTCAGACTTTGTTGAGCTTATCAAGACCGAGGACGAGCGCCGTCCAGCTTTCGACCAGCTGAAAGCAGCTTATCGCAGCGGTGGTATGGACCCTCAAAGTCGACAGCGAATTGACGATTTGCTTGATGCTGATACCTTGGCTCTGTTGACACCGCCATGATCCTGCACAAGGGCTACGGCAACCATGTCATAACGAGTTAAGGTTTTTTTGCATCTCTTCGTTGCGGTCTTCGGTCTTGTTGCTTCCAAAATTTTCTCCTTGCGAGTTCTCGGACTCTGTATACATTGACAAAAGTTCATGTTCTGGCGTTTACTACCCGGTCGGCGGTCGATCAACTGTTTTTCCCCGATAGAAATCTCTTGCGTCTTTGAGTTTTTTTCCTTGATGTTTCCACGAATTACCAGTCCCCAATACGAACACAATACCCTTCAGGAATCTGGCTTTTTACCCTTTCCTCCTGAATCTAGGGGTCCTCCATAGCATTGAAAGCTGGCGTTCTTGTTTGTCTATTTTGCATGGTCATCCACTCCAGCATACAAAAAATCCGCTGGCTGCTTTCTCTCCCCTCAGGCACAAAGCGGTACGCCTGTTCTTACCTTACTTGCAGGTGGATATGGGTTGCTTAGGTGCCTTGTTCCCATACAGCAAAGTATACCAAAAGCGGCTGTTAAGGTCCGTGAGTGTGGCTTTTGCTTTGTAAAAGTACTGAAATGAATACCTCTGTTCCTGGTAACTCTACAGCAGATGCATCTGGTGAAGTCTTGTCTTGATCTTCCAGGTATCGCAGAGCGATGCGGTCATACAGGGTGAAGCATTCACAGTGCCAACCCGCAGCGCTGCGAACACAGAATTATGCTTGAAGAAGAGTCTTGGCATAGCTGAAACGAAGTCTGGTCGCGGACCAGTCGGTGAGTGAGCTGGCATGTGATCGTCGTCATCGCCCGGGGTTCTGGACCAATCCCCCGCTGGGTGGCGACTTGACCCTGGTGCCTGCGCCTCATTATCGCCGCGTTCCCCATCATCCTTCTGAGCATCACCACTCTCCTCTCCTGGTAGCACACAACCATCATGGCACCTGCCGTGGTGCACCTATACAATTCGGTGGCCAAGAACGCGAGAGCGTTCAAGTAAGTTCATGGTACCATTTGATCAGGTCGCGTATTGACAGACAAAGGGCCGCCTGGAAACATGCTGCGAAACTCGTACAGAAACGACTACCAGAATCCGCACAACCTACAGATGCGGTACTGCAACCCATCCTCGCTCGAAATGCTCCGAAGCACCCTCTCCACCGTATTGCCTACCTCAAGCAAAGCAAGGGCCGTTGGTACACCACCCATAGCCAGATCAGCGCTGCCGTTCGACGCTTTACCACGTCTGCTGCTCGCAACTCAGGCGTGAAGTACGACAAGGCCTCTTTCCCCAAGTCACGTATCGGAGGCATCGTTACCGCTCAGGCCGGCCGCGCACCCTTTGCGTCGACCCTTCGCCCCAACCTCACCGGAGGCACGCTTGGACGAACAGCAGGAGGCTACGGATGGGGCTCCGGGAGGGCCGGAGGCGCCAGGTACTTTTCGCATGGCCCTGCATCTCCAGCCCAGGTTATCAACAACGTGTCTCAGGCCGTCAGAGCGTTCCTCGTTGGTGGACAAAAGGCCCAATTCGATGGCGTCAACCCACACAACGGCGAGAAGCGCTTCAAGACTGTATCGGCGCTGCAGGATCAGGTCAACCGCACGCTGAACAAGGTTCCTAAGGCCACACCTGGATCCTACATCAGCTTCAACGTTAACCCCACCGTCACCGCTCTTACCCCCCTGAAGGCTGTCAAGGGCTTCACCTCGTTCGCACAAGAGAAGGAGACACTGAACAGCGAGGGTCTCCTCGATGTTCTATCCGTCGACTTTTCAAGGTCCGTCAAGGAGCTTGCAGCCGTTCTCAAAGATCTGCAACGATTAGCGGCATTAGGCGACCTTCCGATATCATACGAAAGCTCGGTGCTCAAAGTTCACTTCCCAGGCTGCGATGCGCAAACCGTCGAGACGATATGTAACGATTTTGAAGTCTCACGTGGCTCAGTATACCAAGACGAGGACTTTGACTCTTTCGTCGGCACCGATATCGCGCTTCTCTTCCCATTTGCACCCAGTCAGACACCGTCTGAATGTTCCTTCTATGAGAAACCCGTTGCTGAGCGTCAACATGTCCAGCCTAACATTGACTGGACACACATGCTCTCTGCATCACCCGCTGCTTCAGAATGCTTCTCGACGCATTCCGAACAAAGTTACGAACAGATCGACGACTTCGCAACCGAGGAGCCTAACCCTTGGTTATCCGACTATGAAAGCTTGCACACCAGTGAGGCTGACGAAATGGACATGCATGCGCCGTTGGAATACCAAAGTTCTGATGGCATGTATAGATTCATGGCTCAGTGTGGAGCGTGATAGTGGATTGGGGAAGGCGTTGATGATATGATGATACCTTTTGGTTTAGATTGTGGAATGGCATTTCCTCTCCTATGTATTAACGAATCAATAAATTAAATGACACTCGACAGGGGGGTTCAAAGCTTTCACGAAGTGGTAAACACAGCTACAGTTCCCTTCCAAATTATCGGCACGGATCTTGAACACAATAGCCGATGCCGGCGACCGCATCACCTTCTCCAGACCTGCAAGCCTCAATGACCGCAACCAAGCCGCTTGCCTCTCTCGACCAGTCATCCGCGGCTACATTAGCCGAAAGAGGAAGTGGCGTCTAGAGCGTCACGTAAAAGCTCGCCTGTTATGGGGTTATTTCCGGACAAGGGCGTAGGATGTCAACCTCCACTTTTCTTTCCTCCTCTTGACCTCGGGAAGGCGACATGGTGACTCTTAGTTACTCTCTACGCGTTCGTAAAATGGCCTTTGCACCTACATTGACGTTTAAGATCTCCAGGTGACGTCGCATAGTGAAAGAGTGGCCGCTGCAGGATTGTTTGGCGTGTTATTTCCGGTACAGGAACGGAGACAAGAGCTCGGGATAGGAACTCGGGATCAAGAATTAGAACGTTTGAGGATGATGCTGGATACAGCGCAGCGTGGGAAAGAGGAGGGAAACAATCAGGATACAGAGAATGGCATCCGGACATCAGAAAAGAGCCAAAGCAACCAAAGCCCACAGCCTAGCATTCAACTTCACGCAACCAACCGAAACGAAGCCATGAAGAACAACGCGATCTCGAAACCCTGCTCACCTCAATCTCCAGCTAATGCCACCGCCCCGTCAGCAGGCCAACCTGTCGTCGACGTACCCCCAAATGGTGGCTACGGCTGGGTATGCGTAGCAGCCGTCGCAACAATAAACGGCCACACCTGGGGCCTCAATTCCGCCTACGCCGTCTTCCTCGCCCACTACCTTTCCACCTCCGCCTTCCCTGGTGCCACACCTCTGCAATACGCCTTCATCGGTGGGCTCTCCATATCTCAAGCCCTCATCGTTTCCCCAGTAGCTACTTTAACGACGAGAAGATGGGGGACGCGCACTACCCTATTTATCGGTGTGGGATTCGAGACGGTGAGCTTCATCGGAGCCAGTTTTGCGAGTGAGATCTGGCACTTGTTTTTGAGTCAGGGTGTGTGTTTTGGGTGGGGGATGGGGTTTCTGTTCGTAGGCAGCGTGGGCATTGCTGCGCAGTGGTTTACTACACACAGATCGCTCGCTAATGGGTGTTGTGCTGCTGGGAGTGGGCTTGGTGGGCTCATCTACAGTCTTGCTGCTCAGGCTATGATTCGCGATATTGGCCTACCGTGGGCGTTTCGTACACTGGCTGTCATTGCTTTCGTCGTCAATAGTGCATGTGCAATGCTTATCAAAGACCGAAATAAGCAGATTGGATCCAGCCAGCTCAGTTTCGACTATACACTGTTTGCGAAACCGCAGTTTGTGGGACTGTTGGCGTTCGGATTCCTGAGTATGCTGGGGTACATTGTTTTACTCTTCAGTTTACCGAGTTACGCTCGGACAATTGGGTTGAGTGCGCAGCAGGGAAGTATTATTGGTGCAGTGTTCAATCTGGGGCAAGCATTGGGAAGACCACCGATTGGCTATTTTTCCGATTCCATTGGCAGATTGAACATGGCGGGGAGCATGACGTTCCTTGTTGGGGTGTTTTGTCTGCTGATATGGATCTTTGCAAAGAGCTTTGGAGTATTGATCTTTTTCAGTCTGGTGGGTGGTATGGTGGCAGGGACGTTTTGGGCGACGGCTGCGCCAGTTACGACGGAGGTTATGGGGCTGAGAGATTTGCCGAGTGCGTTGAGTATTACTTGGTTGGTACTTGTGTTGCCTACTACTTGTAAGTCTTGAGTAGTTGTGGGTTCAATTGCATGGAGCAGCTTACTAACATGGATGCAGTCTCCGAGCCTATTGGTCTTGAAATCGTAGCGTTTAATGGAGGGAGCTATACTGGAGCTATTTTGTTTACGGGGTGGATGTACATTGGTGCTGCAGTCTGCTTGTGGATGGTGAGAACATGGAAGATTGGAGAAGACGAAGAGAATGCTGCGGCAGCTGCAAAGGGCGACGTCGAGCTAACTCCTGCTGAAGCCGAGAGCTTCCAAAGAAGCTCGTTTGTGAAGAGGATGTTCATGATTCAAAAAGTTTGAGGCCATGTCACAAGAGTTGCAAAGTTCAAGCATAGGAGGAAGTATGTTGGTACGGCACTAACGACGTGCATTGTATTACTTCATCTGGCCTTATACGCGCGTTATATACAACACTCAGGTTTAAGTGATAATAATCATGACATGTACACAAGCTGCCAATCTGTAGCGCGGCCCCCCGAACTGATGCGTGTTGTCTACATCCTTCAGAACACCCTTTGTCTTTCCGAGGCGTTAATCAGGGTACGCACACATGGCATCCTATTTTTTCCCTCCAAATAAACGAGTTTATCCAGTATCTCTCTATAGCGTCCTCCATGATTTTGAGCTCTAGACTGTTGACAGAACACCCCACAGCCTGAAAGAGACGTGTGTTGTACTGACTTTCCAAGTAGCATGTGCATTGCCTCTCCTTGAGGATGAACATGTTGCCATCCTCCTATGGCTCCTGAATAATGGGTTAAGATGCGGAAATCTGGAGCTGCACGGAACGGATGAACGCAGGCTAGCCAAAGATCCAGCTCAAGTACGGTTCACAGCACACTCACGTGTTGCGTGTATATGCGTTACAAGATCCAAGTTCATAGATTTCTCGCCGTCCAGTACATCCACCTCCAGCTGCTACAGGTGAAACATCGAAGAACACGATGCTTTTTTTTCTGTGGCTTGTCTGGCCGCAAACTGGTGGTTGAAGGAGTTTCTAGAAGCATGCGAAATGGGGGCTTAAGCAGGCATCGCTATCCTTGCACCGCAGCATTAGCTCCCGTTGTCTAATCACTAGTCAGGTCCCCTTTCTCGGTGTCGCTGCATCATGCTGGTCGCGTCCAAGAAGATGTCGTGAGGACGTGCAACGCGTATGGATGACGGAATCTCTCCAGGGCTGCAATGTTGGAAGGTCGGGTAGGTCTGCAGCGGGGTAGCAAGATTTGTCGTCCAGTCGTTACCAGCTCCTACTGACGCATTCAAATATGACGTGCCGGTACGCGATTGGCTACGAGGGTCATTCCCGGCATTGAGGCACCCATGTCATGTCTGAATGTCGTGGTTAGTGTTAGCAGATGACTTTGGACGCGCCGACACGACCCTGAGGTGTGATGCGAGGGACAAAAGCAGATTTCTCACACGAAGACACGTGGAAAGCCTAGTGACGATGGCGAACGAACTTCTCCGAGCGTGTTGTTGGTGTTGGTGCATGCCGTCAGGGTGCAGAATTCGCGTGCTTTGTTCCCATGTGGCCTCGGCGTAAAGCCCCCTGACGCCAACTGGCAGCATCCCGCTAATATGGCTGACTTTAGCCTCGCCTGCTCTCCTGTCCGTGTCCACAATTTGTCGTCGACGACACTGGCACGCCTTTGACTGCCACTTCTTCATCCGTTGTTGCTGCTGCCTCGGGATGTTTGCTCGTCCTGTTGTCTCCAGAATCGTGCTATCCCACCTTATGTCGCTCTTTTAGCTACTTGCCAACAGCCTTTCCTTGTAATATCACCTTCTAATCGTACTGCGTCACCGAGCGGCCTTCGCGCGAGACTGTCCAAACACGCGTTCCTTTGCCCCGAGCACTGACTTCAACATCGTCGGAAGTTTTGTCGCATCACTGACGCGCGAAGCATCCGAGACGGAAAAAGAAGAGTTGCAGCCCATCGAGCTGTACAGCGTGGGAAACCCTTGAATGCAAGCTCGACGGTCCATCTCGTCCTCGCAGCATCCGCCCTCATCACCTCCTCCATTTGCTCCAGGGCACTTTGGTGAAGCGACCACTCCGCCTGAGGCGCGTGAAGCAGTCTCTCCCACTTGGACGGCCCCTTCGCCGGCTCGCACTCTTGGACATTCGAGTCCAGAGCTCCCTTCACTTCCGTCCTTCTCCGTACTTGGAAACCACCCGCGTACTCCCTCCAACGCTGCGAGGCACGACAGAACCGACACGTCCTACTATACCGCCAGCTGGGGCAGTCCGTACCGACACCCTCCTCCGGTATTCAATCCCTCGCGTCAAGTTTCGACAAACTTCGGCAGCGACGAGTTTGAAGAAGAGGCTTCTGGGCTCCAGTTTGGCCTTGGGCATCTACTCCCATCTCGGCTAGATCTTCAGGAAGAGTCGCCGAATCAATTCAACCTCGAACATCTAATACCTCGTTTGGAACGGAACGCATCGCCAAACCGCTTCACGCTCGAACACTTAATCCGATCTCGATTGCCAAATCTGGTAACGCCCACCAAAGAAGCGCGAGCTTCCGGCACTACTCCCCGGGCTTCCGACACGAATCCTACTTCGCAGGAGTGGGTTGAACGATTCCTAGAAGAGCGTTGGAACCGCGAAACAAACGACTGGCGGGACAATAATAGCGATACAGAAGGATCAGGTGGAGAATCTGATTTGCCAATTGCCCCTCCGCCGAAAAGAGGACACAAGCAAAGGAACAACAACAAGACCCTGAACCAGCAGGACTTTTGGCGGCACTTTAGCAAGGAAGAAAAAGAAGCAGTCGGCAAGATGATGGCCTCCAAGTATGCGGATCCTGAGCCGTCTCCGGTCAGGCAAAACTCAGCATCAGGTCCTAGTACTGCACAGCAGATGAACGGGCACAGTGCACAGTCTGAGAAGACTCCAGTACCGACACCTACGAAAGCAACTAAGCCGGCAGATGAAACTCCCAGCAAGCTAGCGAGCAACGATGCATTCCAGGCAAGCCAGGATCTATCCAAGAACAAGCCACTACCTGACCCTCCGAGCAACTCATTTCTGGCTCCCCCAGGCGCAGCGCCTGCGCAGCCTCGGATGCGTAAGAAGGTCATTGTCAAAGGCAAAGGCTGTATCATCTCGATACCACGCGACATTCCGAGAGGCAATCCTGGGTTCCCTCCGAAGCCGATGAGTGCGGAGGCTGTGAATGCAAAGCTCCGACAGCTTGAGCAACAGGGTTACGACACTCGTGGCTTCAGTACCGGAGGTCTAGAAACGCACAATCGAGCCATCTGGCCGGCAGAGGCCGATGTTCAGGCAGAACGTAATAATGCAGGTTCACGATACACCGTCCGTGTATCGAAGGAATCTGAATGGAAAGACTACCAGAACTCTCTGCTCGAGGCTAAGTTGGCAGCACTCGGTGTCAGCACTGGTGGCGAGGAAGACGTTCCTCTTCCTTTGTCACGACAAGCGTCATCACAGCAGCACCCTGGACAGGTTTTCTCTCCACCGATACCTACATCCTCAGCTGGCAGTCTTCGTATGGCCAGGCACGGCAGCATTGCAGGTGGCGCCTTTCCATTCGGACCTTCACCTGGGCACATGTCCAGGCAATCGGTCGCATCTCCAGCATTTGGGCACATGTCCAGGCAATCGGTCGCGTCTCCAGCATTTGCAGGTCCACGTCCCGGTATGCACATGCATCGTCACTCAACTTTTGGATCACCTGCCAACTTTGTTCCATCGCATGGATACTCGCCCTCAGGCACATGGTCGCCTGCTGGATACTTCAACTCTCAAGACGGACGCAGTGGCTCCCCTGCTCTTGCATCCTTGAGCAGGCCTGATCTTTCCGGATTGATCTCGCCGCACTCTCCATTCGGCATGGGTCCCAACCAGCAGTTCCCTATTACGCCTACGCAGAGGGATGACTTCCAATTGCAGATACAACTGCAGCAGCAGCAACTACAGAACCAGCTTCTACAGCAGCAACAGCAACAAGTTCTCGGACTGCGACCGAACTCTACACTGGCCGAAGTACCCGAAGATGAAGACGAGGAAGACGAGGTTCCGGCGATGAAGCATGCCACTAAATCTGCACCGGAGATTGCTGTACCGACTCCTCGCGGTCATCGTCATAATATTAGTGAGAACCTTGAACGCGAGGCAGCGAATGAAGAGTATCACTTGGAGGAAGCTATCGACAAGCAATTTGCGGAAGGAGGAGACTTCAGTACTGAGCCAGAGACCAACGTATCCTACAAGCCCTCTAATGCTGTGGCTAACCCTACGTGGGAGGACTCGCGAACGATCTTGCACCAACCTCAACCACACAGCAGAGCGCATTCACTCGCCAAGTCTCAGAAGCCTGTCGCCTTCTCGTTCCCCGCTCAGCAGAACCCCCGCTCAGACAGCGACGGTGCACAAACGAACGTTTCGGAAAACACCAACCCCAGCCTGGAAGATGGGGAAGTCCGTAATCCGGTACATGATTCCACGCAGCACTCCCAGGCCCCGTCCCAAGTCAACAACTCCTGGAAAGACAACAAGTTCGCCTTCAGCAAGCCTGCATCAGCAATTCACAGCAAACATGCATCGCGCTCCTCTATCTCGAAGCTCAATGTTGAAGCCAAGGAGTTCAAGTTCAATCCTGCAGCGTCTTTCAGCCCAGGTTCTTTCTCTTCAGGCTTCAGCTTCGCACCTGCTGTCAAGCCCCCTACAGTTGCCGCCCCTGCCGCCATTCCAGCCAACAACAAGCCTAGTATCGATGGATTGGCGAACTTCAACGTATCAGCTCCTGCGTTCAAACCCGACGCGCCTGTGTTCAAACCTGATGCACCGACATTCAAGCCCGTGGCTGAAGCTCCTGCGTTCAAGCCTGCTGCAGATAGCTCTCCATTCCCATCTGGTGGCTTCAACTTCTCAAGCCCACCGGCCTTCAAGCCAGATGCGCCTGCGTTCAACCCCGGTGTATCAGCTTTCAACCCCAACAAGCCGGATCCCGCCCCAACAAGCTTCTCATCAAAGATATTCGGAGATGTCAATCTGTCCCAGAGCGACATCGTCAAGCCAGCTAAGCGTTCCAACGCTGTTCCGATTATCCGTCCCGACAACACACGCTCGCAGACCCCTGAGACGGAAGGCCGTGAGGGCCACGAGGACGAGTCTGGCCGACCTAAGCAAGCTGACGGTCGTGAGAAGAGAGTCCGACGTGATCGCCCTGATGCGGATGACGTGCCTAAGTTTGCACTTCAGCCTGTGCTTGCGTCTCAGCCTCTGGCCGAAATCAGGCAGCCCAATGCTGCTAAACAGGAACCTCAAGTTGAACGGGAGGAAGCTTTGGAGGACAAGGAGAACTTGTCGCCTGCACGTAAGCAGACCAAATCTCAATCAAAGAGCCCAGAGCCTCTGTCACAGCCGAAGCGAGAGATCGTCATGGCACCTATCTCACCGGCTCCACCGGCTCCAGAGAGCGATGAAGGTGCAGATGACGATACGCCTCATGCAAGCGACGTGCCGACACCTACCACCGAGGAACCTGAGCCATTGGGTAAGAAGCATACTCACAAGAGCACTCTATCGGCCAGCGCCAAACCGTTCGAGTTCAAACCTCAATTCAACAGTGCCGGCTACGACTTCGGCTTCCACGTTCAGAAGCCGTCTCAGGTCGAAGACCCAGAGAAGACTCAAGTATCTCCACCAAGATACGCCAGCAGAAGTCCAGCTACCACCTACAGACCTAGCGACGACGGCTCGTTCAAGACTGCCATGGAATCTGGTAGGCACAGGGCTTACCCTGAGAGTGAAAGCGTTGATTTCGACAACCTTGGCGATGCTTCTTTCAACGACATTGATGCTGTTATGAAGCACATGGACGGCGAAGGATCCGACTTTGGCGTTGAGCGCGACGAGACTTCCTGGGATCAATCCTCGCCCCAGAGGACACCGAATGTGTTTGAGCGCAATGACCTGCAGCCCAGCTTCAAGATGCGCAGCGACGCGCCTAGCCCCAGCCCCCGCCGCGGTTTCTTCCCTGGACGGCCTATGCAGGGCTCTGCAACATCAGGGCAAGATCCATTCGATGATGAGCGAGCTGCGCTTCCATACGACTCGCCTGTGCGCCACCTGAACAACGCCGACGCCGGACCCATGAGCGACTGGGACGAAGGCCTCCTCACTGAGGACGAGTCCAAGGTTCAGACCCGCAGTGGCTTCTTCGACAAACATGTTGATGACCTCATGGGTCGTCTCCTGCAGGACCGCCTTGGCCCGCTAGAGCAAAACCTGCAAGGCATCCAAGAGGCGCTTGCAATGATGTCGCAACGTCCGGGACGCGGACGCCGTAGCATGTCTACTAGCGCACGTCTAGACAGCGATGCCGACGACGAAGATGACGATGCCGGCACCGACGTTGACTACCGTAACCGATCTCGAGGAAAAGACAGGAGGCTGGAGAAGATCCGATCCATCGTCAAGGACGCGCTTGAGATGCACCAATCACAGATCACGTCTATTCCGGTGCCCGTACCCGAACCGATGATCCCAGAGAAGATCCGGGAGATCGTCACCGACGCGCTTGCGCAACACCAGCCATCTGTGCAACCTGCTGAACCTGTTCCTGCTGATCAGATTCGCGCTATTGTTCAAGACGCGATTGCTTCCGCCAAGCCTGCGCAGGAACAGGTCGCTGAGCCTCTCAAACCTGAAGACATCCGCTCTATTCTTTCTGACATGCTCGCAACTCATGTTCCTCAGCCAGTGGAGCCAGTCAAGACTGATGATATCCGATCCATTGTGTTGGAGGCGTTCGAGACGCATGCTCCTCAACCGATGCCACCAGTACCTGAGCAAATCTGGCCTGACGACCTGAAAGCCATCGTTACCGAAGCTCTCGCATCACACCAGCCAGCCTTGGAACAAGTGCAAGCGGAGAACATTCGTTCCATCGTCGCCGAGGCGTTCGCATCTCACCAGCCTCAAGCGCCTGCCGCGCCAACTGCCGACAATGTACAGCCAGACATGATCCGATCTATCGTTGCTGAGGCTTTGGCGAACCAGAAGCCTGCTACTCTTGAGGCTCCTGTCGATATTCCACAGCCACAGCTTGATATGTCCGAGCTCTACCAAATCATCGGTAGTCTCAAGGCCTCAATCGCGCAGACTACCAGTCACCATCTCCAGGCTGAAGATGTGCGTGAGCTTGTTGACGATGCCTTGAGCCGTCACGGTATGGAGGTCGCCCAACGTGAGGAATCCAAAGCTGTTCAGGAGAGGGATGCTCGTATCACAGACCTTGAGGAAATGCTCAAGGAAGCCACCCTCCGATTCAACGCTGAAGCTGAAGCCCGCCAAGCTATCGAGGCCCGAGAAGCAGACTCTGCACGTCTGCTCAAGGTTACAGAGGAAGAGCTTACACTTCTTCAACAGGCTGCCAAGGACGACGAGCATAAGATTGGTACTTTGACTGAGGAGCGAGACGTTCTTCGTCGCAGCCTCGAATCTTACCAGGCCGATGCAGCTGAAATGCGCGACAAGTTGTCTGCTTTCGACATCGAGAACGAGCAGCTCAAGCTCACAAACATTGCATTGGAGAGCTCGGAGGAGGACCTCAAGAAGAGACTCGATTCAGTCACGGCAGAGAATGAGGCGCTTACGTTCACGCTTGAGGAACATCGTCTCTCTGCCAACAAGTGGCGAGGCGACCTCCAGGACGCTCATGAAGAAGGAGAAAAGCTACGCAAGGCTATTGGAGAGGCCCGCTTCCAGGCCGAGGAGGCTACTCGTGTACGAGAATCTATGCGTACCAAGCTTGAGAAGCTTCAACAAGACATGGTTGCCGCTTCGCAGCAGGTCGCGTCTGAGCGTGCTCAATTCCAGAAGCATGAAGAGGCGTCTGCGACAAAGTACGAGGTTCTCAGCGCACGCATCGAAGCTGAGGGTCGCACACGGGAGCGTCTGGAGAGGGAGCTTGAGCGCTTGGAAACCCAGGAGCGTGAAGGTATGAGACTCAGGATCCATCTCGAGCAAACTCAGAAGCACAACGCCAAACTTGAGGAGACAATCGAAGAGCTGAGGAAGGAGTCTATGGAGCACCAGAGGAACGCCCAACGCTACGAGCGTGACATGCGAGAGGCCAGGGATGCTGCGCACGTTGAGATCCGCCGCACCCGCGTGCTCATGGAGGCCGATGTTGATGCAGCTAACAACCAGGTCAACATTGTTCGCCACGAGCTTGAGAGCGAGATCGCCCGTGTCCGCGCCGAACTGGACCAGGTTCGCTTGGATGCTGATACTGCCAAGGAGAAGCACGAGCTGGATTTGGAGGCGGCTTCGGACCTCAAGAAGCAAGCTGTGCAAGAAGCAGTGGAGAACAACAGGCACAGTCTGCATGAGCAGCAGCGCACTTTTGAGCGTCAACTTGAGCACATCAAGCACGAGCATGCTCGCGCTCTCGAATTTGCCCGTGAAGACAAGGAGCGTGCCGAGGCTTTCCACAACGACAAGCTTGCATTGGCCGACTCCAAGCTCGACCACTTCAAGGACAAGATTGCGTTGCTGGAAGAGAAGCTCCAGGTCGCGAAGGAAGCCGCCAGTGCCGCTGCCGCAGCAGCAGCCAAGTCTCCTACGACTTCTTCGTTCGGTGGCGGCGCAGGAGCTCAGGCGTTGCGCGAGTCTATCGGTGTTCTCCAGGAGCAGCTACAAGAGCGGGAGGGACGTATCGAGTCTCTTGAGCGTCAGCTTGAAGAAGTTGACACTGAGGCTCCTGCTAAATTGAAGGAGCGCGACACCGAGATCAACTGGCTCCGTGAGCTACTTGGCGTACGCGTCGATGACCTGAATGACCTCATCAACTCTCTTGCTCAACCAACCTTCGACCGCGAGACCGTCCGCGACGCCGCAATCCGCATCCGCACAAACTTGCAGATGGAGCAATCCGAGAAGGAACGTCTCATTTCAGGCGGGCAACAATCTTTCCCCACCCTGAGCTCCCTCTCCAACTTTGCGTCACCTAAAGCAGTCCAGCTCGCTGCCGCTATCGGCAATTGGCGCAAGGGCCGCGGCGAAGCTACGTCTGCTCTCGCAGGCAACTCCTCCACTAAGCCTACCGCACGTACCCAGACGCCTTCGCGCGCGCAACCCCACTCTGCACAATCCTTCCTCTCGGGCCTTATGACTCCGCCAACCTCCAACGCGCGCCGTGGATCCGAGCTCTCAACTGCTTCTTCATCGCAGCAGCGTCCTGCAGTCATGCGCTCAAATTCCAATAGCTCCCGTGCGTCAACCGAAGTAGGGTTCCCAGCGCTCGGCAAGCAGCCGCGTACACCCCCTCTGATGAGGAAGCAGGCGTACGACCAAGATGCTGAAATGGAACCGTTCAGTGAAAGTGGTTTCTACGATGATGAGAGTACTGTTGATGGTGAATTGACGCCTTTGGCGTTGAACTTTGGGAGGGAATTGCAACGGTAGAATTCTCTGCCGTATCGAAACTGAAAACCTTTTCCTTTGTTAACCATTTCCTTTTTGTTTTATCTTAGCTCGTATGAGCGTTCCTGTCTTTGACTACGTCCTGGTTCTTTCTCTTTTGGTTGGTGTCTTCACCTTGGTACCTAATGCTTGCTGCTTTGCTCGCGTTCTGTCTTTTGGATTGGAATATATACCCCCGCAAGACCGTATTTTCGCACTTTACACCAGATTGTATACAACATTTCTCCTTGGTTATATAGTTCCTTATGTATGTTTGGGATGATTTGGCAAGTTGGGATGGACAAGGAGGAGGGGGCCTAGAAACTAGCTTATTAAATTGTTAATCTACTACTTTCTTTGATGTACGAAGCGTGCTAACAAGTATGCGTTCACTCCTATACACGGAAGAAGAAGAAGAAGAAGAAGAAGAAGAAGAAGAAGAAGAGTAACATTCTTTTTATGCTGTATTTATTCTCTGTACGCTAATAAAGATAGATAGGTATGAAGTGCTTTAGTGTAGCCTCTTGCAGTACTTAGGCGTAGCCTCTTATAATCCCTAGTATGCCTATATTTTATGTTGAGCTCCAATTAGTAGAGCTTTACTATAAAATATACCTGCGTACGCTTGTGCATAATCACAAATAAAGCGCTTAGGCATGTATCTAAGATATTGTTAAGGGTTTGGCAAGCAGGCTACACAGCACATTACACTAACGAACCTTGTCAGTTCTTATAATATGCGGAGCTTCCCTGTTATTTGTCTATAGCGGCCCAAACGGCGCAAAAGACACCAGCGCCAACGAGAGCTGCACGAGCTAGGTTCAATCGCGGCGAGGTTGAACTTGAAAGGGGTGGAGCTAGGATTCTCTATCGTCTTTTTTAGTGATTCTGAACGATAGACAGCAGAACGAAGCACAGAGATAAATCGGAAGTGTATACATACGGTAGTACGCAGTGTAGCCAGTTGCAAGAGCACCCAGAATGGCGAGCGGAGCAAAGTAGTGGCCGATGTTGTAGATGGTGTGCCATTGTTCTATGGCAAGAGAAGCCGGAGCCTGCATAACCGCGGGAAGAGCGACTAAGGAGATGGCTGCATTTTGCCCTGAATGAACGCATGTCAACTTTGCTACGAGCGAGAGTGGATATGCTAAAGCCTAAAAGGCGCAATTTCCCAAGAATAAAGAATATTTTCGACTGACCGAAGAGGTACGCGCTCGCTGTGATCCCGACTGCTTGCACGACTAAGGCCCCCTTAGACACTTGGCGGTTGAGAGACTGATCTAGTAAATTCATGTTCACTGGGAGAGAAGATGAAGACAATTGTGTTAAAAACTTGGAAAGGTTCTTTGAAAATCAACAAGCTTATCCATCGGCACTTATATAGTCCGACCCACTACCGTAACCGTATCGTTATTATGCCCATGCGTAACACAAGCTACATGTTCGTACGGGAGTAGAGTAGTAGAGCTATTGCGTGTTGAAATCGAGGTCTAGCTATTCTTAGTATGCAGGTTGTTGGGCCACTATTGATGAGAAAATTTAAGTTCTGTAACGTAACGTAGCACTAAAGCCCTGATTTAACCGTTCTAAGTATCACGCACGGTATGGATAGAGAATTGAAGAATTAGAGGTTCAGAAAGATGAAGATTCGGAGAGCCAGAGGTCCGGAAAGCCCGAGAGTCGGAGAGTCGGAGGACTGAAGGGCCCTAGAACTGGAAGATACCGCCCCTGGTAAGATCCGCTGGATGAACTTTTATTCGAAGTCCTGCCACATACGAGCTGCGCTCACTACGAAACATGAGCACTTTGCTGTATTGAATTTAGCCCTTCTGTTGTGTGTGTGTGTTGACGCATACTGTCTCGAATATGTTCTTTACAGTATATAGGCTTCTGTCCGCTCGTTTCCCGAATAGAATCTTTGTCGTTCTACTTTACATCCATGCGTTCAATGGTTCAGTATGGCTTTTCCAATGGTGATCCGACGAGCCAGCACCACTTCTGTCATAACTCTTCTTGCTGCCAGCGGCGTTGGCCTAGCCGTTGCATCCAAGATAAGGGCTCGGAATTTCTCTAGCGGTTCTAATGCACCTGCCTTCACTTGGTTAACTCTCGCAGCAAGCGAGGTGGTCAATCGTGACACGAAGCGCCTTCGCTTTGCATTACCAAGTCAACAAGTATCTAGTGGGCTTGCTTTGACCTGTAAGCCGAAGTAATATTCTGGTTCATCTTATGGGCTTGCTAACTTTCATACAGCTTCCCTGTTGGTTGCATCATTACCGAAAAGTTGCTGGCTGCCAGTCATACGACCATACACTCCCATCACCTCTCCAGGTTTGTAGTACCGCATGCAACTCCACTCTATATGCTGATCCTGGAAGATAATCCCGGTGTTGTCGATTTACTGGTCAAGCGCTATCCAGGCGGGAAACAAAGCACACACTTACATTCTTTAGCTGTAGGTGAGAAACTCTTTGTGGTAGCGGCAATTCCGGGGTTTTCTTGGAAGCCTAACTTGACTTCACATGTCATTTTGATTGCCGGTGGCTCGGGTATAACCCCTGTGTTCCAATTGATGCAAGGCATCCTGCGGAACCCAGAGGATAAGACGTCTACCACTCTTATCCTAGGCAGTAAAGATAACGATGGTCTGCTACTCAAGTCGGAGTTGGACCAGGTCGCGAAAGATTACCCTGCCCGTGTGAAAGCCTTCTACACTGTTAGCCACCTGATAGAAGGCTCAACCACTCGTCAGGGACACATCGACAAGGAATTTTTGGAAATCATATTACCTCACAGAGACCAAGAGAACCATGTTTTCGTATGTGGGCCTCCAAGTATGGAGATGTTTTTAGTAGGCAAACGAAACACGCCTGGGATTCTAGAGCAATTAGGATTTAAAAAGAATTACATCCACACGTTCTGAGTAGATCTTTCATGATCTGTCTTTTTCTTAAAAACAACTAAATCAATAACTGAAAAATTACATGATATGAGCTTTGATAACTTATTCACTTTGTACTTACATTGAAGTAGGTATGTGCTGTCAGGCCTGGCTGACAATGTACACTACCCTGCACCATATCTCAGTAGTTCACTGATTGTACGCATCTTTTTGGTTGCATAGCGTAGTGTTGCAGGGCTGCGTTCTGACATAAAATAAGTTTAGAGTGAGAAGCGCATTAAGTAAGGCGGATTTTGCGGGGAAGACGCGACGACCTCTTGCTTATTGTAAACAACGCGATGGCAACAACAGTTGCTGCGCTTCAACCTACTTACCGACTGTGAGAACTCGCGAGACCTAGCCACAAATTAATTACTATAAACAAGTAGGGCAGTACTGCGTACTTTTGTCTCTTGTGCGCACAAACGAAAACGCATTCAACAAAGTCTCGAGGTCACCTCACCCCGCCGCCGCCGCTCTTCCATCGACTACAGACTACGCGATCCCCGATTCCCCACGTACAAGCGCGTCAACGAAACAACTCCCGATCGAATCTGTGAACAAGACACAAAGAGTACAGAAGAACCATGGCTTCGGAAGCAGCAGCAGCAGGAGAGCAGAACTTTGGAGCAAGCCAGATGTCGGACGGGGAGGAGACTCTCACGCCGCTCGAACAAGAAGTCTTGGATGAATATGCGCGGTTGTTGGGAAACTTAAATACTGTTCGTCTTTGCCTTTTCCACCGACTAAAGATGCTAAGTCGTGTCAGTCGTTTCCTCTGATTCTCACTAACGCTCAGAGTAGCTCTCCTCCCTCCTGCTAGACCTGTCGAACAACCCCAGCGCTGCTATACTGGACGGACTGCGCGGCCTGGAGCGGAAAACTAGTTTGGTGTTTACGCTGTTGAAAGCTAGTGTTTACAGTATTGTGTTGAATCAGCAGATTGACACCGAGGGGGGCAGTAACGCTGGTGATGACAACACTGAGTTAAGAGACTGAAGAAGGAAGAGAGAAGTGGCATGGACGATAAACGAATAGATGGATATGACATAATGTCGGAGTGAGCATGTTGCGTTCAAACAACGTTAGCATAAAAGAGTCTGAGACTATGATACCCCACTAGAGAGTAAGACAGTAAGAGAGAATAGAGAGCGTTCGCGCATCAAGCAGACATGGACACATGCAAGATGACGTGATATGATACAAGATATCTACACAAGCTCTCTATGAGCCTTTCCACCCAACTTCATACCATGCATATGATACATCTCAGTCATACCCTGTCCATATCTAACAAAACAACTAGTCACAGAATCCAACTCTGCTGCATTGAATTCTAGTGAATAGATCCACCATAGTAGACCTTCCTAACATCTACCAACTTCTTACCTCTCGCCCTCGCAATCTCGTCTGGTAACTTCTGACTTGTAAGCGCCTCCCATGTCGCCTTGATCACGTTCATTTTGTTCCTCGAACGAGGGGTTTTTGCAGACAAGTCTTGGAGGCCGGCTGCACGTGCGAGCTCGAAGATGAGATGTTGGACGCGGAGACCGAAACCTATGAGCATTCGAGTTAGCATTGCAACCGGAGAGTTTACTGGAGTGATGGGTAGCATGAGGAGGTTTCATCTTACCTGGTGGTCTGGAAAAGAGCTGGACGCGAGTAGCGCCCACTTTCGTCTCCAAATCTCCAAATGTCGTCCTGTTCTCGTAGCGTGGAACTGGACGCATGTTTCGTATCGCGCTCATGACACTCTGCTTGCGTCCTTCTTCTGGTTCTACGGATTTACCCTCGCCGACACCTAATAGACCATCTTGGTTTCCCGCTATGGTAAGGTAGTACAGACTTCTTATCTTGCCCATACGTGTCTGGTTCGTGACGCCGTGGACAACCAAAGTCTTGACACGGATCTGGCGCAATTTTTGCTTGTCCCAGCCTAGGTATTGCAGGAGGCGTTTTTGCCGGGGGTCCTCTTCCTCTTCGGTCTTGAGGCGGCGTGTTTGGCGGGCCATGCGGCTTTCGACACGGGGGAGGTCGGGTGCGATGACGGAGTGGCGCTCGTCTCCCAAGGCTTGCAAAGCGGCGGGGTTCTTCGATGTATAGGTTGCACGTGGGTCCAGCGTGGCTTGCGTGACGGCTGCATCCATAGCGTTTTGCAAAGCCTCGTCGGTTTCGCCTTCTGGTATGCCGTTGGGATACATTTTGGCGAGGTTTTCCGTTGCTAACCGGGTTATGTTTTGGTCGCGCTCGACTTCGTTGGCGATGCGGAAGGTTTTGGAGCCTTCAATGTCGTCGCCGGTCAGACGCTCAGGTCGGTCTGTTACTGGGTCTACCTGCGCGAGGTCGTCTTCGTAGTTGAGACGCCATGGGTCTGTTCTTCGCTGGCCCTGTGTGAGGACATCTCGTGCGTCGATTGTAGACTCTGCGGCTTTGATGGCGGCGATTTGCGAGGGGGTGTATTTTTTCTCAAGGAGCGTCGTCTCTGCGGTATCGTACTTTGGGTATTCTGCTTCCGCCGCTTGGTTGAGGAGCTTGAGGTCGTCGGCTTTTATTGACGGGTAATGTGGTCTCTTCTTGCGGGCTTGTCTGGGTGCGGAAGCATGGAAAGTGCGTTGCGGAGGTGGTTTAGGAAGAGTCGTCGATGCTGCTTTGGTGAAGAGACATCTTGCGGGGCGGCAGACGCTCATTTTTGCCCTTCAACCTCCGACTGAGGGCCAATTGAGCGTGGGGGGCGGTAATAGCGGGTGGCCTGCGCGGCGGCGTGATGGTCAAAGTGAAGTTCGGAAAGTTCAAAGGTGACTAAGCGGGATGGCAGTAATCGCTCCAGCCAATCGCCGCCTTCCCATCCCCGTGACTAACTCAACTTTCTCTTTTCTCCATTCCACGTACGCTGCATGTACTCTCGGATCTTTACTCGACCGCTTCGGACACTGCTGGCCAGTAGCCGCTATTCTCAAACTGCTAGGTACAATATGGCTTCGTCCGCCGACAATGTTGCGCCTATTGAAAGCAACGGCGCAAAAAGATATGCAGAGACACCTTTACGGAGCGAGGAAGGACCACGAGGCAATTACAGGTTCAAGAACAAGCGCATGAAGAACGGTCATGCTGAGCAGAGTAAAATCTTGAAAACGAACGGCACCAATGAGGAAGTTTTATTGCAGGATGTTACTGCGCTCATCAAAAATCTTACTTTTCAAAGAGAAGGAAAGGAAGGCTCGACAGTACTGCCAGAGAAGTTCAAAGAGATCACAGTTGAGATCAAGGAGATATCTTCTACTGGTGATGGCCTAGGTTTCCAGCAAAACTCGGACTTGGACCAGGTCTATGTCGTGCCTTTTAGCGCACCTGGAGACATTGTGACAGCACGACCGCACAAACACTTTGAGAAAGAAAAGTACTCCATGGCCGACTTCGTCAATGTCATCACGCCTTCAAATCACCGCAATGACTCTCTTGTAAAATGTCCCTACTTCGCCAGTTGCTCAGGCTGTCAGTTCCAAATGCTACCCTACGACTTCCAACTTCAACACAAAAAGACCATTGTCGAAAAGGCATACAAGAACTTCTCCAACCTCCCACCCGAGCTCATTCCTACCATCGGCGACACAATTGGTTCACCACTGCAGTACGGCTACCGCACAAAACTAACCCCTCATTTCGACGGCCCTCCAGACGCCCGTCGAAGTGACGGTCGAAATGGCATCAAGCGAACATTTAAAGAAATACCCCCCATTGGCTTCATGAAAAAAGGAACACGTACAACAATTGACATAGAAGACTGTCCCATTGGCACAGACGCCGTCCGCGCAGGCAACAAGCGAGAGCGAAAACGCGTCGCAGACACCATATCCACCTACCACAAAGGCGCTACGCTTCTGCTGCGTGAAGACACAAAGCGTATTCCTAAGAATGAATATGATGTCACGAAAGAAACAGACTCAGATGCTGTAATCGAAGACAGAGGCGAGCACATCCACCGCAAAACATGTATAACAGATCCCAACGCCAAGTCTACAGAGTACATCTCCGACTTCCAGTTTGTCAACCCAGCTGGTTCCTTTTTCCAGAACAACAACTCCATCCTCCCTGTCTTCACACAATACATACGCGAGAATATCCTACCCTCCTCTACATCAGCGCCCAATCATAAAATCACCCACCTGATCGACGCATACTCCGGTTCCGGCCTCTTCACCATCACCCTCTCTTCCCTCTTCAAGTCCTCCCTCGGCATCGACATATCTCCTGCTAGCATAACCTCCGCATCTACAAACGCGCGCTTGAACAACCTTCCAGAATCCTCTACACGCTTCATCGCCGCTGACGCCGCCCGTCTCTTCGCTTCCATCGAGTCTCCCGCCGACGAAACGGTCGTCATGCTAGATCCACCCAGGAAAGGCTGCGATGAATCCTTCTTGCGGCAGCTGGTGCAGTATGGACCCGCAAGAGTGGTGTATGTGAGTTGTAATGTGCATACTCAGGCGAGGGATGTGGGCGTGCTAGTAGGCGGGATGACGGGTGTTGATGGCGGGTTTGGGAAAGGCGAGGGGTGTTATGAGATTGAGAGTTTGAGGGGGTTTGACTTTTTCCCGCAGACGGGGCATGTGGAGGGTGTGGCTGTGTTGAGGAGGAAGGAGAATGCTGCGCAGAGTGGAGAGGCGTGAGAATGATGACGGAGATTCCTCATTGTATGGTTAGTGAATGGTGGTGAGCACATTGATTCCACGAGTTTGTTGAGAGTATTTTCATTGTCAAAGATTTTTGCTGTACATCTCATGCTCGCTCAAAGCCATGCCAACATTTGCGCACGTTTCTTACGATATTTATCTCGTCGTCTACGTGCTTCCAGGCCCACCCAGCAGCGCGAACCTTCGGACAATGCTGGGACCAATCTCATCGTACTCGGCCTTGGTGTGGCAGTAACTCTTGAACTCGGGTGTCTGACCGAGCAAGCTACCTCCGAACCACGGGCCGTGTCTTTGTCTCTTATGCGTAATGACTTGTACGTCCAGACCACCACTCTTTGCACCTCCGCTTCGCGCCTCTGATGCCTTGATCCTCGCGTCAACCATGTGCCTGATGTCACGCTGCAGGCGTCGACCAAAGTCCTTGTATAGTGTTGAACCACCTGATAGCACAATGTTCTTGTAGAGCCCTCTGCGTACATCGATGGGGGAGGATTGGATGACGGTGTCGACAATGGTGGGGAGCGGGGTAAGGAAATCGGACGAGTAGATCTCGGGGTTGAAGAAGATCTCTGGCGCAAGGAAACGTTCGTAGCCGACGTCGACGGTTGTGGTCTTGCCGTTGGGGTAGTTGACGGTGTGCTTCTTGAATCGGTCGTCTGACTCGCGGTCGAAGCGTGCGAACTCCTTGACGATATCGGGACACACGTAGCAGTATTCCTCCTTGATGCGCTCGGCAGTCTGAAGGGAGGAGTCGGGCTCGCCGCGTTCTCGGAGCAGCGATTGTACGAAGTTGGTAATGTCGCGACCAGCGATGGGGACACTCTTGATGGAGGAGCCAATGACGTAACCTTCAGCGACGGGAATAACGTGAGTGACACCAGCACCTGAGTCGATGACAGTACCGGTGAGGGATCGGTCCTGTACCTTGGAGCTGGTCCATGACGCGGCCAAAGCGAGCACAGCTTGTACGGCGATGTAGAGACCAGCAACGTTGAAGGACTCGAACATGATTTCGGCAGTAGCCTCGCGGTTCTCTGGGGGGTTCAGTGGCTATGGGCTGTCAGTGTCGTCTTTCTAATCGTGGTAGAAGCACAGCGTACGGGCTCGGTGAGGAGGAAGTGGTGGTCCTCGGGCTCCACTCTCAGGTACTTGAATATCGAGTTGGACCAGAAGCGTTCCATAAGGTCCTGCATGCCATCAGTATACCCTCGTGTCCATCTGCAGGCTTCTCCATACCCAGTTGTCTATCTGACCATGCCTGATCGGGTAGTTGATGCCATAGCCAGCGCCTCCAGCTGCGGCCAGAGCTTCGTCGCCGATGAAGAAGTCGAGGTCCTCGGTGCCGCGCTTTCCAGACAGATGACCACCGGGCCCAGCTCCACCAGTCAGGTATGAGGGCTTGTTCGCAACGGCTGGACGTCCAGAGCCTGATCCGCCGCTACCGCCTGTTGGACCTTTGGTAGCTATCGCAGTGGGAAAGACGAAGGAGGGGGAGTCGTTGCCGGCGAAACCTGGTGCGTTGTTATTAAGAGCTGATGCATCGAATTGAGTCGTTCAGCGTACCGAGCTTCGAGTATCCCGTACCGCTGCAGCCAGTGTCAGTACTCAATCGCAACGTGGGTGCCCATCGGCAGCTGTTAGCTTACTTGTCCATGACAACGGCGGGGGTTTGGGACGCCATGATTGCTGCTGCTTGGCGTAAAAATCAATATACAAAGCAGCTCAGGTGATCCCTGATATGAGAGCGAAGGCGCGTGGGTTGGGTGTCGAGGTGGCTTCGTCAGAGCGGTGATGGCGGAGGTCGGTGCATGTAGTCGAATCAGGCACCGCCCCGCTCCGCCCTTGGCGCAGGACACATGGCGGGGGAAGACTGCAGTCCTCTTCAACACGTAAACACAGTCGCTCCTGCTTCCTCAATCTAGTGTGCCTGCTGCACCAACAAATTTTGAATCGTAAGCCTAACATTGCAATCGCATGCCTTGGGCAGGTACAAACGAGAGAGCCATCGTCATCGCACCTCTGACATCGCTGCTAACCTTTCCTCCACTGACTGTGATCCTACAGCGCTCATCGAGCTTCTCTCCCACTCTCATTGCTCACACCGCCGCCAGAGGACATCTTCGCCTTTACATCGGCTCAACCTCTTCATTAATTCCGCATTCTTCTTTTCTTCCTCAGTCACCCTCGCCTCTCCTGAAATTACCTGTTTTCACTGTCGACCCTACATCTCCCTGCGTTTCGAGTGTCCGTTTAACGACCGTCTTTACAGTCAGATCCACAACATCCTACCACTACCGCCCACTTCGGAGCGACACCGGACCATTTCACTAATCGCCAAAAGTTCTCTGTGCCAACAACAGACCCTCATTGTGTGCTGAGTCAAGCCCCGAACTACAACCAAGACTCATCCGAGCGGCATCATCTCTCACCGTGTTGCACTGGATACGTTCAGTCTGCACTTCCGTGACTTTCGCCGACACTTCACCACACACAAAGGCATGTCGGTTCCAGGTCGGCACTATGCACCCATAGACGGAGCCTGTCATGTTGATACACACACACGCAAAGCCTCGCGTAGTCCGCCGAATGATGATGTGTGCTGCATATATGTTCATGCTGGCGCAGGCTACCATAGCCACCAGAATGAGAGGATTCATCTCGAAGCATGCAATGAGTGAGTGCTCCGATGCGTCCCAAACGATGTCGCAAAGTTAGCTCGTGCTGATATGCGTAGTGCTGCACAGTTAGCCATGTTAATTCTGAAGAACGGCGGCTCAGCCCTCGATGCTGTCGAGGCCGCCGTTAAGACTTTAGAAGACCGAGAAATCACCAATGCAGGATACGGCAGCAACTTAGCCATGGATGGTGTCGTCGAGTGCGATGCTTCCGTGGTCGACCATTTTGGGCGTAGTGGAGCTGTCGGGGCTGTAGCTCGTAAGCGTTTAACGACCAAAGCTGTGGCTTAGTACTGATGATGATCGCCAGAAATCAAGAATCCTATATCCCTAGCACGAATGGTTCACGACCATACCATGAGTCCGCTAACGTTGCGCCGAGTGCCTCCAAACCTTCTGGTATCTCAGGGCGCCACTGACTTCGCTGTCGAGATGGGTATGCCGATCCTGCCTCATGATGCACTTATCTCCCCTGCGGCGAAAGAGCGTTGGATGCGATGGCGCTCCGACTTGAGAGCAGCCGAGCGCAAGTCCAAGAAGAGTGGTGCACATCCATCATGCTGGAAGATCAGGGATACTACGGCACCAGCCGATCAGCGGGCACAGGAACGCATGCGCGAACAGCACACTCAGAACCTACTACGGGCATATCCGTCTCTGCTACAATCACATTCACCTCCGCTATCGGATGATTCAATGTACGGTCAAGGTCAGAACGCATCTTCTGATCCTTCGGTTCCTCCTTCAGAGCAGTCTTCGAGCTCCTGGGTCAGCGATGAGCCGACCAACGCACCCGACCTGACCGATACAGCACCATTGGCTGCCGAGGCTCGTCCGCTCACTGTTTCTGATGCTTCTCGCAGTGCCTTCGTCAACAGCACGCAACAGATACCTACTCTGAAAGAGTATCGTCGCGACGCAGGTTATGAAAGCATCATGGAAGACGCGCAGATGGAGGGCGACGACACAACCTACGTACCTAAACCGCGTGGAGCGTGGGCTGATGGATCTGGAGAGGATCTTGACTCTGATTCCAGCGTGCAGACAGCGAAGGGCGGTCCTAAGGAGAAGGCTCAACGTGACGCGATCGATACCCGCCTACCAGAAACCCCAGACGAAAATGTAGTCCAGTCGCGGCTCGCTGCTGCATCGACCCCACTAAATCACGTCAAAGAGACAGCGCTACTGCCGCCTATGCCATCTAGCCACACGGCGCATGAGGTCGAAGAAGACCATATTACCGATACTGTTGGCGCTATCGCAATCGACAGCTGGGGTAACATTGCTTGTGGTGCATCTTCCGGTGGGATTGGCATGAAGTACCGGGGCCGGGTGGGCCCGGCAGCTCTTGTCGGCGTAGGAGCCGCGGTCATCCCCATTGACCCTGACGATTCCGAACAAACATCCGTCGCGACAGTTACAAGCGGGACCGGAGAGCACATGGCAACTACCATGGCTGCCACAGTATGTGCCGAGCGTCTCTACCAGAGCGTGAAGAAAGGCCGTGGCGGCGACTACGTTGAAGTGACCGAAGACGAGGCTCTCCGAGGAATGATCGAGAACGAATTCATGGGTATGTCAATCGCTTTGGTATTGTCTACTCAATTCCATACTAATACTATGCCAGGGCATCCAAGTGTCAAGCACAGCAACTCGGCCGGTGCCATCGGCATCCTTGGTGTGAAGAAGATGCGCTCTGGCATATTGCTTTACTACGGACACAACACTGACTCGTTCGCTATGGCATCCATGTCTTCGGATGATGATCGACCTGCCTGCTCCATGTCTCGCAGTAATGGTAATGGCCAGATTGCGCAGGGTGGAAGGATGGTGCCTGTGAGGCGCAACAAGAGGACCAAGTCAACTCCAAGGAGGTGACTGTGGTAGGCGTATGCGGTGCTTACAGTGTCATTTTACGAGTTCATACCTCCTATCACCTGGGATGCGAGTCTAGATACGAGTCAAGAAACTGACGGCGCGGCGGGCGTTCCTGTTCCCTACTCGTCATCGTGAAAAGGCTTTTGCGAGCTCGAATGTGTATATCATTAGTGGAAAAAGTTAGCTAATGGTCGTGATCGTATGGTAAGGGGATATGTGATACGACCAAGACACGAAAGAAAGCAATCTGGTGTCTACTGGATCAGTGGAAGAAGAAATGGGTGTCGCTGTAGAATACTCATTAGATTTTGGCTGTAAAATGATACCTAGCTTCCCGTCTTACAAACTCTCACACTATGACCAGTGCCAAGGACCGGACACAACACATTCGATTCGTCTTGCTTGTCAGGAAATTTTCTTAGTGTGCCTTGGTGCGTGCAAGAAACTGGAATGGTCCAGCATTTGCTAAGTTGACTGGTGAGACATCCGGCTCAAAAATGTGTCCTATCGACGAGTTTCCAGGTCATCCGTGGATGAATATGTTCGCCGAAGGTGCATTAAGCAATGCGTATGGATGGCAACCTGAAATATGGAATACTCCAAACGATGATGAGTTAGCAAATCTGGAAGCCTCTCTTTGCCTTCCCGGTCTTTGCTTTGGCGGGTTTTCCTCAAGGTGCCCTCAGCACGTAGCAGATCGATGCCGTGCTAGATACATACCAATTATAGCAATTCGATGACTCGTCAGACATGGAGAGGGGAGCTCAAATAGCACAGAATTGGGTGTATGAGCGATGTGTCGGCTCCATGGCAACCTCGGTTCAACGACCGCGACGTCACTCTTCCACAGTCCCCAAAACATCTCTGTAGACCCCATACACTCGTCTCACGCAAACCCCTTATCGTACCTGCATATGGAACCATATCACATTGAAAATTCGTACCTGAGCCTATGATTTAACATCTCACTAACTTCATTTTCCATCGTACCCCTTGACTCCCTTCTCCCCACTCCCCTCGACCTTCCCACTGGCCACCCCCAGACTCCTCTCAAACGCCCCCGTAATCCCCATCTGGTCTGTTAGTATACTGACCATATCAAATCCCCTCTCTGCATACCCCCTCGCGTCCTCCCCTGAGTTACAATACATAGCCACTTTCTTTCCCTCCGCATGTGCCGCTTCTTTGATACTCTCAATCGCCTCCTCCAACTCCTTGTCCATTGTCGAAGTCAAAATAGGATGCCCAATGTTGTTACCGAGATCAAACGGCCCGATTAACAAACAATCTACGCCGGGTAAAGCGGCAATCTCCCGGCAGGAAGCCAGTGCAGACGCAGTTTCTATCTGTACGATCGTGAGAAGCGTACTGTTCGCGTGGCGAAGGTAGTAAGTTAGTGGTTCATTCGAGAAACATTGCGTGGGAAGAGGGGAGCCGAAACCCCGGGTTCCCTCTGGGGGAAATTTGGCGGAGGATACGAGCTTTTTGGCGTCTTCGACTGTGTAAATTAGAGGGACTATGACACCATGGGCACCGCTGTCGAGAGCGCCTGTGCGAAGTGTCAGTTTGTGACGTGGGGATGCTGAGGGTGATTGACGTGTAGACAAGGAATTACTTACGCTTTACCATCCACGGTTCGTTTGCTGCGATACGGACAAGAGGGCTCACGCCTGCGTGTGCTATGGCGGTGACTGCTTCGTGCATTTGGCTGTCGTTGATGTTGCCGTGCTCCGTGTCGACACATATCCAGTCAACGCCTGAACGGGCGATTGCCCGAGCATGATTTGTCCCTGGTAGCATCTAACGCGCCGTCAATCTCTCTACATCAAGTTTTGCTTCATCTTCGGGATGACTTACCTGCCACCCTCCGAATGTCGGCCCGCCTTTCTGGAAGGCCTTGTATATCCGGCTTGCTTCTTGGAGGGTGTTCATGTTTCGCGAACGGAAAGATGATTGGCTATTTTGGGATAGAATGATCTGAGGACGTTTGAGGAGTGATTGAGAAGTCGGTTTGAGTGACTTCGACAGAGTGGCTCTTTGTAGGGCGTGCGATATCGTCATGGCTCTTGCAGGGACGAGAGGGGTATATTGCCGTGTTGGAGATGGTTACCCCACACTGGAACGCGCTAGGCTATGCGGGTTTATGGGGAATGGCAATATACTCTCTCTGTTAACACGTCGGGATCTCGAGGGGATTTCTTGCCTGGGGGACCTATACGATGAGCGTCTATTCTTATATCCATTGTGACACATGCTGTTATGGGTCCTCTTCTGTGCGAGGTGAGTCAAGGGCGCCTGGGGTCTTTACGGCGGATACGACGCCCTACTGGATTTGTGGAGCCTTTTATCTCCGTGCTATCAACATCAACGCGCTGTGACCATGTCAAAGCTCACTTCCAT
Source organism: Alternaria alternata (assembly GCF_001642055.1). Taxonomy (NCBI): domain Eukaryota; kingdom Fungi; phylum Ascomycota; class Dothideomycetes; order Pleosporales; family Pleosporaceae; genus Alternaria; species Alternaria alternata. Next base: position 107,396 of record NW_017306231.1, on the reverse strand, counting down.
CATATTTGGATATTTGACTGCCGCCAGATGACAGTGATCGTCTATCATATCGTATGCAGCCATCATGTCATTGAATACTGTCGCCGGCGCGAGCCAACATTCTCGGAAATACAACCCCAAAGTAAAAACCGGATGCAAAACGTGCAAGTAAGATGATGGATTCGCAGTTACCTGCCAATGACTTTACCAACCGACGATAGAAAACGCCGCGTGAAATGTGACGAAGACCGGCCTTATTGTCTAAAGTAAGCAGGCAAGCTCCCTCACACGCAGGCTTGAAAACTGCCATGTTTACCTGAGTAGATGCACTAGTACTGGTCGCAAGTGCGATGGGTACAGCCGAATGAAGCATGCATACCAGACTCAAGTCATCAGCTTCGCGTTGGATCCATCGAGGATGCCTCAGCACCCGGTTTCGTCGTTTTCCGGATCTGGAAATGCACAGTATCTGGAGTTCTACTACTACCACATCGGACCAATGTTATCCCGCAGATTCGACGGGGACTTCTGGTGTGGCATAGTGCTCCAAATGGCACAAGCTGAATCCTCTGTCCGTAACGCGATGATAGCCCTCGCTTATCTGAATCAAACACAACGCGGCAGCTTAGCAAATACGCGTCATGATACATCAAAGAAAGATGGAGAGACCAGCCGCCAATTTGGGCTACACTACAACAAAGCCATCAGATGTCTCGTAGCCCGCATGAGTGAAGCATCATACGCGCCAGAAACGGGGCTGGTGACCTGCGTACTCTTCGCCTGCATAGAGTTTCTGCGAGCCGATAAGCAAAACGCCCTGCTCCACATGCGAAACGGACTATACATTGTCTCCGAGCTGCGGAGAAGACATGGTGTTGACACGCTTTCTCGCGAGTCCCGTACCAAGATTATACACAGTGGCATCAGCGGACCACTAGGGATGATCGAGAAGACTCTTGTCCCAATGTTCACACAGGGTCTGATATCCGCACTACTACATGGTGTAGATGTGGATATGGAATTTGCTTTCCTTGAGTCTACGCTGCTGAATCACTTGCACCTGCAAACCTTCAACAGTCTACGCGAGGCGCGTTTCTCATATTGCGAGATGAGAGACGCTTCAATTATTCTTGCGCGCGATTTCGCTATCAAGCTGTTCCAAGGCCTTGAACCATCGCCATCCGATGTTGAGCGTCAAACCCATGTTCTAGCTTGCCACCAGACTTGGTTCAGAGCTTTACTCGCCTACGAAGAAAACTCTGCGTTCATCTCTGAAGAAGACAGGCTTGCGATGGTTGCCTTGAAAATTGGTTATTACACCACTTACACTGCTTCGGCATGTGTACACGATGCCAGTCAGATGTCATTCGATGCGTATCTCGATAGTTTCAAGACCATCATATACCACGCTAAATTCCTCGTAAACAAGACTGTAAACACTGCCAGTCCTGCTCAAGAGCAAAGGATGCATTCTGGCGCTTCCGCGAACTTTACATTCGATACTTGTCTAGTCCCCGCCTTGTACTATGTCGCCCTCCGCTGCCGCCACCCATCTACCCGTCGCGCTGCTATCGCGCTCCTTTCTCGGGATCTTCCCCGTGAAGGCCTCTGGGACCCCGATCTCTATCGCATAGTAGCCGAGCGTATCGTGGAGATTGAAGAGAAAGAAGTTGATGGGAGGGGCTGGCCGGTAGAGCGAACGAGATTGTGGAGTGCAAGTGTAACGGCGGACGTCGGTGAGGAGAGTGGACTTCGATCAGATTTCTTGTTTGCAAGGGATGTTGGGAGGGGGATGGGGAACACGTGGAGCGAAAAGAAGGTGCCTTCTGTAGCTGAGCTATATGTTGAGGTGTGCAATGCAACTTAGACGCTTAGTAACAACGCCAAACATCTATGCATAGCGCATACAGAGCATCGACAGACCCGGTATACTAGGAGTAACAATCTCAATCTCAATCGCCCACAGACAAAATTATCCTCTCCGTGCCAGAAATGTCTACAATTATATGGATATCCGCTGCCTCCCAGAACCTTACACACTCGTCTTCCTAGAGAACGCCAAGTGACTCCAGACACTGCCAAACCCCACCGTCTGGCCTTTATACCAGCCGTGGTGATGCTTTTAGTACAATCAAGAAGAAGAAGAGGAACAACAAGCAGAAGAGTGATGTTACATATCCGTAATCATAGCCTGATCGTCGCCACGCTGACCCTCGGTCACGATACCAAGAAGACGCGCATACGGCACCGTGATACGCTGGAGGTCGCGATGTTTACCTGCATGCCATGTTAGCAACCTGAAATCCGAAAACATCGTAAAAGATAAGCATGAGAGAGAAAAACTTACCAAGAATCAACACCGCCTCCTTGAGCAACTCCTCCCTCTTCCACCCGCAGATTTCTTCCGGCTCCTTCATTGCGCCTTCATCCTCTTCCTCATCGTTGTTGTCCTCCTCATCCTCAGAAACAAGACTGCCCATGAGGCTGCGCAACAACTCTTCAATCTTCCCCTTGAGGCCCTCAGCACCAAGACGCTTAACGTACATGGTAAGATAGATCTTAAACTCCTCCCTCGCACCCAGGGTGCGTGCGGCTGCAACGCGGTTCTCGAGATGCGCCACAGACGCCGAACTCTCAAACGTTTCGTAGCCCTCTGCAGAAACCAGGATCTTAATGAGTCGCTGGAGGTGGAAGGCGCGGCCTTGGAGTAGGGATTGGTTCGTCGTGTTGCGTTCGAGTGCAGGTATGATTCCTGCTGAGATGTTCTCGATAGAGACCTGGTCGTCCTTTTCTTTCTGTGCTGCGTTTTTGTCTTTGGAAGATCGGATGTTGCCGACGGAGGAATCAGTAGAGTTCCAGTATTGACTTGTAACACCCCACCAGGGTTCTGAAAGACGTTGCCAAATGTACATGTCGGGGTTGTATGCGTAGCCCTCGCCGTTTGACATGGCTACTGTTATGCGGCCTGCAGAGTTTAGGCGCGCGAAGACGATGCCAGGAGAGCGCGTGAGGTGGGGGCCCTGGGCATAGGCTGCAACGTCGAGGATGGGAGCTAGGGAGATGGGTGGGTGCGGTGCGGACATTGTTTTTAGGTTCCAGATGTAGACCATGCCGACTGCTGTTATGCACATTAGCCACCAGCCACGGCAGTCCATGATTACGGGTTGTGCTTCTAGGACCATGGCGTTGAGGGTTCGGCGACCAGCGGGAGTCCACGCGTATACTGAGCCGTCCTCGCATGCCGCTGCAAAGAGGTTCGTGTTGCCTGTGACTAGGAGTACGGCTTTTGGCAGGAAATCCTGCCAGAGTGACTGCCCCTTGCTGGTACAGGTTAGTCTTGTTGGATCGTGGTCTTGTGGACGGCCTGTCCGTGATGGCCCGCTGGCGTTGCGAGCTTCTAGGATGACAGTGTCTGGTATTTCTGCCTTTCCTGTATTGGCATCAACACCACTCTGCGGTGGCTCGCTGCCGTCCATGGTTCGCACGATAACACTTCTGACTTTTGGCACAGCCAATCGTACCTGAGCGAGGGCCATGTGAGGATTGACGATGGCGGGCCTTAGAACCGATGGAGGCTCTGTCAGGTCGTTTGTCTTCGATGGTGCAGCAGCCGGGGGAACCAGACCCTTCTCGCTATTAAGTACAATTGCTGCACCTCCAGGTTTGACTGAACCAGCCAATCTCCGCTCCACTTGTCTGTCTTCATCGCCTTCGATTTCAGCGAATTTCCTCTTGTTTCCTATCAACATGGTTGCGAGTCCACCTTTTGGAAACCCATCGTATGGCTTCGACAGATCTAAGATATTGTGGGGATTATCATTCCTACCGCCTGACGTGGCTGTTGCAGAGAGGAGCTGCGTTTGAGGTAAGGATGATTCGCCGACACCGGAGGAAGACGACATGAGCATAGGTGCTATCCGCTTCTTGCCATCCTTATTGATGGTCACCCTTTGCTTGAGCTTCTCGACTCTAGCATCTGGAGCTGGCTCAGTAGGGGCCGCTGGTGGTGCAGCAGCGCTCGATCCATTTGTGAGGTTTGTCGTAGTAGTGGCACCGTTGGTTCCGTTGGGGATGGTTGGAGGTTGGACTGCACCTCCGGCGTCGCCCATGAGTGCACCCATCCTGCCTTGAACACCCTTTAGCTCTCCACTCTTACTGCTCTCTTCCAGAAGTAGTGCGTCTGTACCCTCGATGATGCCAACTCTTCTGCCAGCACCAAACTTGGCAAGTGTCTTTTCGTTCTCTGCCAGTGTCGCTGGATAGCCTAGTTCTCCAGGCGCAAACACAAGTGTCAATATGCTACCATCGAGACTGGTAGCGTATAGCGTTTCCCCGTTTGGTGCCCACGACAAGTCAGAAATAGACTTTCCTGCCAGCTCCTGCGAGATCATAAACGGTCTAGGAAAGCTTGTATTCCACACACTCAAGCATTTGTCTTGTCCGGCGCAAGCAACAATTGTAACAGTTGGCTGATTGATAGTTCCGTCCTTTTCTGGTCGCGGTGGGTCCCGGTAAAACAATCGCGGAGAAAACGAGGTTACTTCAACGGGCCCTTCATGGCCGACCAGACTGATGTCTCCGTCCCACGAACCACGCGCAAGGATAGCGACGGAGCTGACTGGCCCGTTTGTAGCATTCGCAGCGGCGATGTGTGCGCCATCGGGCGACCATGAGCAACGGCGGAAGTATGTGGTAAGCGGGGAAGTCTGGAAGGGCGCGGTGATGGTATGGTCCAAAACAAAGTTGTTGACCTGGTCTTGCTGCGAGGCGTTTGGCGGCGGAGAGTTGAATCGGTAAACCTTGATGGTGCGGTCGTCGCTAGCAGTAGCGAAGTATTTGTTGGCTGGGTCAAATGTTATGCCCTTGACGTGACTCTGGTGGTTTGACAGTGTCTTCAACTTCTCGAAGGAATGCCCAGACCAGACTACGACTTTCGAGTCCAACCCCACCGATACCAGAATTGACGAGTCAAATGACCAGCCAAGATCCTGCACATCGTTTTCGTGTCCTATGAGGCGGCGAGTGACACGCCAATTCTCGACGGGTGGGGGTTCGTTCGATCCTGCGATTCTATCAGCTCATCTTCATCGTGGGTGCCCTGCCTTTACCCACCAAACGTTGGACGCGCCGGCGCCGCATTCTTGTCGAGAGTATAGACGCATACTATCTTGTCGTCTGCGCCAGAAGCCAGGTATTTGCCGTTGGAAGAGAAGCGGACCGCGTGAATGGTACCAGAATGATGGCTCACAGCCGCGAGCTGCTTTGGTTTCGTATACGAGGGGTCGTTTGAGTTCAGGATAGCCTCGGTAGACCATACACGTACATAGCCATCTGTAGATGATGTGTCAACAGTCTTCTCGGGAGGAACGCATCGCGCGGGAAACCCCAGGGTGGGTTGACGAACCTCCGGCAGCCGTGGCCAAGCGCGATCCATCAGGGGAAACGTGGCAACTGTATACTTCGAAGTCCTTCTGTTCGCCTATGACAAACTCGTGTCAGCAACATGGCAATACAACAATAGCACATGCATGCGCAGAGATGCACTAACCCGGGTGTGTTAACCACTGTGGTTTAATGAGATGCATGGTCGCGTAAATATCGCTAGCAGTTGAATCATGCTATTACGCGACCATGAAAGTAGGGCAGAAAAGGCTGGAAGAAGAGGTCGTGGGTTGATAGTTGGGGCGCACGTTTTGGTGAACCGCGACAGTTGTCTGGTGTTGGCGACGCGATCTCGCGGTCGACGCTACTTGGCAGACGTTTGGGCAGGGGTTTAAGGTTTAGGTGCATGCGCCGATCAGAAAGTGGACGTTAAACGAGCCGCTCAAGACTGTGGGGGTGTATCATGCATTCATGCTAACACTACGACTTGGTCTTCCTTCATCTCGCTGTCTCTAATCATTTGTTACGCAAGAACGGCTAAGGTCCTCTTCGAAGCTGGCCAGCCATCCCGCTTCCCTATTGGTTGCTTGTTACAAAGACATCTAAACCTGGAACTACACTACTCAACGCGGCATTCTGCTGAATGCATCCTACCCAGCTTCGTTGTCCAAGTCATAATCCAGCAAGCCCTTGCATAGATAATAAAGATGCTCTGATACACGCATGTCCTGCTGCTTGGTGCCAAAGCCCATACAAGTCTCGCTTGAGCTCATTGGAAGCAGATCCATTTAACGAATGTCCACTTCGAAACTGGATTCTATAACAGACGAGCCGAGGCTGATAACAGCGTGATCGACCGGTGGCGCATGGATTGTGGATGGAACGGGTCATGATGCTGCTCATTTCGCCTTCTTCCTCTTCTTGAAAACCACCGCTGGTGTAGCTGGCGCATCCTCCTCCTTTTTCACAATGGCCTCGGCAGCCTTTGCTTCCGCTTCTTCAGCCGTGGGTATATCCTGCAGGGTCTTGGCCTCGTTCTCTTCTTCAACTTCAGCTTTCACTCCATCCCCAGGTTCTTCCCTCTTGACCTCTGGCTGCAATTTCTTCTTCCTAAGCAAGCTCTCAATGTCATCGTCATCGCCACCCTTGCTGCCCGGGAAACTCTTGTACGTGTGTCCCCAGCCTTTCCGTTTGGTGATGAGCTCTCCGGCAGCCTTTTGCTCTTCCTCATCCTCATCCAGTTGCCGCTTCCGCACACCCTTGTTCAACGATGTTGCCTTGAACTCTCCGTCCTCAGTGACTTCTCCCACGACTTCTTCCTTTACTGTCTTCCATTCGCCCGCTATCGCCAAATCGCCTCTTGCAGCCGCGGGAAGCGCCACACCCATAGCTGCCAGCTGCTCCCATTGTCGTTTCCTGTCGTCTACTGTGGCTTTCTTCTCGGGTTCCTTCTTGAATGTGGGCTTGCCGCCTACGCCAGTCGCGACGGAAGGAGTGGAGGATGCCGATGGTACAATGCCATTCAGCCGAGCGACCTCTGCTTGTGCGCGCGCCTGATTGCGCTTCTCGTTTTCCTGTTCGCGATGTAGTCCCTTCAGACTACGCTGGATGTTGCCTTGGTGGCGTCCGGTCGCTTCGTGTTGCGCGCGCTCGAATTTGGTGTCCTTGACAAACACGGAGCAAAACTTGCACCAGTATTTTGGCTGCAGTAGAGTTAGGGTATGACGCGCTTGTCTTTCTTGGTCTCACTTACTGTCGATTTCCAGTATTCGGCCATGGTTGAAGGTCAGAGGAGTGCTTCGCAACCATCCAAAGTCGGGGAAAGCTTGCTTGCCGCACGGTCCAGGTGGTCTCGGTGGTCCGCAATGCGAAGACGAGACGAGTTCGCATGGCGCGAACCACGACTGCGGATCTTTCACCGCTACCCCCACTTAAACACAAATCCGTCTTCACATGTCTCGCACTAGTTTCTCATCGTCATACCTTCCACATTTCTACATCGACGGGGCTAGGCTCTTGTGATAATCGTAATGCACGTCATCCAGTCGACTAGGAAGAGAGTGGCATCTATCGAGACACCGGCTAGCAGCAGAAAAGCAAGCCTTTACTACTCTCGTGCCCATACACGTACTAGAGAGTCGACTGCATTCATGCGTTTGGACTAAAGGGCGCCTTAGCGATGCGCGCGTGAACATCAACCTTCCGTCTTAGCCGTCCATGTATGTCTCGGTGGACTGTCTACACAATGTTGCCCTGCAACACCTCGCACACCCATGGAGCCTTCGAATGCTGTATCCCTGGCTTCATCCATCATACAAACTGTCGAGTACTCGGCCAAAGTGGTACACAAGGGTAAAGTGGGCGGTCTACACGGATCTGATGCCAACGCCTTGAAAGAACCTACACTGCTCGATGACGCGATAGCTAACCTCGCCGACTTATCACAACAACTCAGGAAGACACAGCATGTAGTCCGAAATTCCAATACCACTCCTGATCAACACAACACAGCGGATGCGCAACTTATCGCATGTGCGAAAGATGGTGCGGGAGTGGCGAAGATTTTACAAGCCACACTGGATCAAGCGAAGCGCAACCACGACGTGGATGAACAAACTGTACTTGATCATGGACTACGCAGCGTCTTGTGTTTGTATTATAACCAGAAGACGATTTCAGCTTTTTTAGACACGCTCAATTCTGTTCGTAAGCAAGTAGATATCGCTCTTCTCGCCTCACTCAAGTAAGTGTGATACTCCCGATACAATCACCCATTAATCGTTGTCACAGAAAATCCATTTCACAGCTTAATCAAGCTCATCTGGAAAAGGGATGGCTTTCCGGGGACAAAGCGGCCAACGCCCGTGTGCAGTTACTTTACGCCGTCAACCATCACAATTGGAAGCCCACGGAAACGGCCGACATTTCATCGTTTTCAGACGCTTTGAAAGACGCCGTTGTAAGCGACGACATAGAAAGTCGCTTTGCGAGCATGATTTTGGCACACTTACGTTTCACTGGCTTGCCCGATCGCTTGAAGGCAATCCCGTGTACACACCCCGGAACTTTTCAATGGACGTTCGACGGAAGCTACGAACGGACTGATTCTCGTGATTACGAATCCTTCCCTCGGTGGCTCGCTGCAGTCGATGGTAGCAACCTGTATTGGGTTTCTGGCGAGCCCGGTGCTGGGAAGAGTACGCTGATGAAGTTCCTATCCAGTCACCGTCGGACTGCTGCCCAATTACAAACTTGGGCCAAGGCAAAACCAGTCGTCAAGGGAAGATTCTTCTCCTCAAGTCTGGGAAACAACATGCAAAAGTCGCGATTGGGCCTTCTACAGACTTTGCTTTATTGCGCACTCAAACGTGACAGGAAGACCTTACTACAGGTTTTCCACCATCGCTGGCAGCAATTTCGGACTTTTGGCGGGGGTCGACAACCTTTTACATGGAACGAGCTACGCTATGCCTTCATCATGATGGTTTCAACCCCTCTAACGCCGAGGTCATTTTTCTTCGCGATCGATGGCCTAGACGAACTTGACGGAGACCCGAAAAAACTTGTGCAATTTCTCACGGACGTGGCTAAGTTTCCGCAAATCAAACTTTGCGTAGCTAGTCGGCCAACACCAGAGTTCCTTCGCATTTTCAAAGGCGAGCCTTGTCTTCGCCTCGAACGCTGCAATCGCCAAGACATCCACAATTACGTCAAGGCTTCGTTCATAGGCAACGAAGTGTATGCAAATTTCAATAGATCAGACCCGGATCTGCTACCAATATCATCAAAAATATAGCCAAGAAGGCAGCCGGCATCTTTCTCTGGGCATATGTCGTGGTAAATGTTCTGCTTGATGGACTGGTGACAACAGCCCGCATTCACGACCTTGTCGCTCAACTGGAGTCCCTCCCGTCTGGATTGGAGCAACTCTTCACGAAACTCATTGGTAGTCTGAATATACGGCACCTGAGGCACGCCTGCCAACTCTTCCGTCTGTTTGCCGTGAAAACACGACCAATGTTATTGGAGCTCTGGTTTGCAGACTGTGAAAATGATGATCCGGCACTGAGGAGCGACGCCAGACCGCTGGCAAGATCTGAGATCTTGGTGCGTCTCGGAACTATGAAACGTCAGCTAAACTCTCGATGTCGAGGTCTACTAGAAGTGGAAAGCTCGCACAAGGGCTCCAGCGCCGTGCTGTCAGAAGGTACGTTCGTGTTGTATTCGAGGTCCAATCGAAGCTGAACACAAGCAGCATCTCATGTCACCTGGACACATAGCATTGCGCGCGACTTCGTCCGATCTCAGCGAGTCTGGAACATCGTGCTCGATAATACCGGACACGACGCTTTCGATCCGCAATGGCACTGGGCCAACGGCCAACTCGGCCTATTCAAGACACTCGCTGGTACCATTAGTACCAAGACCTCCCACTTCGCCTCCTGCATCGAATATGCATTAAGACTAGAACACCGTCTCCAGATTTGTCCAATCAAATTTCTGGATGAATTAGGACGTACTGCAGCCATATACTCGACGGTGTACGGTGAACTCATACCCCGCAAGCTAAATATCAGCGTCGAAAACTTTCTTGATTTTGCTGTGTTGTTCAACCTCACCAGCTATGTTCGTACCAAAGGTGTCACGCTACCAAGAGAAGATTTGGTACGTAGTTGTCGCTTACTAGGCTTGCTGGATGTCAAGCAATGGGAGGTATGTTCAAAACGCTTCGGCGCCCCAGCCGTCTGGAACGCGGATTTCGAGGAAATGAAAAGAGAGATGGAGCGTGTAATGAATGGTTTGCTTGATCGTGGGAGTGACAAATCGAGATGGGAGAGGGCCAAGAAGAGACTGTCTAGGCAGAGAAAGACGTAATCTGTCGCTCTTGAACGTACGTTTCGATAACTTGGACAGAGTATACAACGGATGGCTTGGCAGAACCATTTCACGTCTTACTATCCGGGATCATTGCAGAGGGTCTGCATAGTATACATTTTAAAAAAACAGTATTCTACATCGCGAACCATGGAAACAACACGAGCATATCAAGCATACCACCTCATTCCCTTTCCAGGGCCTTCAGATTGAACTCCGTGTACTCCGGCATCTCCCACCTCTTTTCCTTCCCTTCTGGTAAAAGTCCCGCAAGCCACCCGATTACCCTATCAACTCTTAGACTACTCACCGTCCAAAGCGCCCAACCCGCCATCCAAAGCCCCCACTCTGAACTCGGAAGGGGACCCTTTCCATCCGCATAGGGCCCAAGCTTCTGACATTCCTCAACAGGCTGCTTCATGGCCTCTTGATAGGCTTCCAGCGCAGCATCGACGTCGTCACCATGTCGAAACAACTCGCCCGCAAGGACGTATGCGCCGATGAGGGAGAGTGTAGTGCCCATTCCTGTAAAGGGTGAGGGACAGTATCCCGCGTCGCCAAGGAGGACAACGCGGTCCTTGTAAAGTTTATGCTGAGGCATCTTCACTTGGCCAATTTCTGTGGCGTAGAAATCTTTTACCGTGTCTAGGCCTTGGAGAAAGCGTGGGCACTCCCATCCTGCATCTTGGTACAAGCTCTTCCAAGCATCTTTCTGTTCCTCGGCGGATCTCTTCTGGTAAGTCGCCATGTGGCTTGCTCTGTCTCTGTCTTTGCCGTTCATGAGGAATAGGTAGACTTGCGTTGCCGGTTGGTTGCCCGTACGTGTCATTACCATGCGGTTGTTGGAAGCGAAGTAGATGCGTGCTAGGCTATCTTCTGTGGGAAGACGAGGGATCTTGTAGTATGCGGCATGGATATTCATGGAGTGGAAAGCCGAGCTGGATATTTCGGAGCCAAAAGCAAGGGAACGGGTTCGTGAAGCTTGACCATCTGCTGCGATTACCAGATCGAAGGTGCGGGTCTCGCCGGTGGAGAATGTTACTGTTGCTGTCTTGGGGGAAGATGAGGATTCAGAATGGGAGAGCGCGGTGATGGTTTTGCCGAACTCGTAGGTCAGTCCACCTTTGACATGTCCTCTGGTGGTTAGAATCTCGCGTTCCTGGATGCTGATATCATGCATCATTTTGACGAAATTCCCTCTCATGAACTCAAACTCATGGGTCAGAGTCAACGCCCCAGCGGTGTCTCCTGCTTTCGTGATACCGAATTGCATGAGGCTTTTACCATTTCGGTCAACAAACTCCATGCCGCCTTCTTTGACACAGTAGGAGCGAATTGTGTTCAGAAGACCTAGTTTCTCCAAGATGGGGATGCCTTGTGCTTTGATATCGATTTGCTGTCCGCCTGTCCGGAGCGTGGGAAACCGTTCTATGACCGTGATCACGTGATTGGGGTTAGAACGTTGGAGCATGAGGGCGAGGGCCGGACCGCAGACGCCCGCGCCTACAATGAGAATGTTCAAGGATGATGGCGATGTCGTCATCTTTGCGATGATAGCGCTGATGTATGAGGACGTAGGCTAGACAAGGACAAGGGTTTGTGGAAGGTTTACGGAAGACTTGTGGTAAGAAGCTTGTCAAAGACTTGTAAGAAGCTTGGTGTTGATCCTACCCAGAAATTAAGTTTGGCTTTCAAGGGTTTCCCCGAGTCGCGCCGCATGTTATATTTCCATTGCTACACAAAGCCATCGGCGTACGAGGCGGCTCCGACTTTTAATCCGTAAGACCGAAGTCATCTCCGTGAGGCACATTAGCGGCCGTCGGACAAGCTCTTTGAGGCCGGTGAAAGGCCGGTGCTAAAGTTACCCTTAAATTCACATGCCTGCTTACTACTAATCTAATCTGATCTGATGGCGTGATGTCTTCGCTGAAGTTGCTAAAGTTGATACTAAGCTTCTTGATTCAGTGCTCTAGGCAACAATAAAAGTGATGTCACGCAGTGGGTCTCACTGTTGCTTGAGGGCTGCGAAGACAGTCATTGGATATATGATTTAGGCAGCGAAGAAAGCACTATAGTACGAGCATTAGGCTACAGCCCATGACACCATGAAGCCAAAAATCCTTCATCTTCCCTGGGGGTATCTAACCATCTGCGGACATCTCAGCAGCCCATATCCCAACCCTTTTCCTGCCCACTCACTCAGATCGATATCGGTACTATCCACAGTCTTCCAGCCCATCGTCTCGTAAAACCTCTCGGCCGAAGCAGTGGTCTGTACGATAACCAATTCTTTCTCTAGTTCGTACTCACGATACATATAATCTATCATCATCCTCCCGACCCCTTTTCCCTGCCACGCAATCTTGACGTTCATAGCCCCAATTGCTGATTCATGGTATAAGATATCAGTCTGCTTGTCGACTAGATTCTAGCTGAGGAAGAGCTACTTACTGACATGGGGCTTACCAGCCGTGATACCACGCCATTTAGCGATCACGTTCCTCGACCAGTACCGTCCAAATGTCCCTGGATTAGTAGGTCCTACTTCTTCATCTGGAGCGACCGCCTGCGCACTTGACGGTGTCACAGCATTAACCCAGCTCCCGTCCTCCCACTTCACCAGCCCCCATCCCACCGTCTCTTCGTTCCGTGAATCCACGGCTTTGATCAAGTGAAACTTTTGCCCATCGGGTTCAGTAAAACGTCCGGAGAGTCGACTGATGAGGGCATTTGACTCTTTCTCTGTAGCAATGCTGTGGTAGGGGCTGAACTGGAAATGGGTCAGTAAAGAGGTCTCAGCGGCTTCCGTGCGAATTGCTGCGAGGGTGGGGATGTCGGAGAGAGTGGCGGGGTGGATGGAGATGTATTCTGTCATCCTTGTTGTGCAGTGTAAGCGCAAGGTATCGATCGATGTGGGATGTTGGTATGATCTTTGTTGCGTTTAGGATACCATACCTATTGCGGGGTCAGTCACGATCAACGACGCCGATTGTGGCGAAAGAGTGATAATACCATGTCGCATACCTCCTGCCGCAATTGGCGTAGTGCTTAGAGCTATCACATCTTACCACAGCAAAGACTTTAGCTTTGGAAACCTGGTTTCCTAGGCTCGAGGTGCATATGGACCCTGCAAAGTCGACCAGTTGATATTAGCCTCAGTCCTTCAATGCTCTCGGACCTTTAAGCTTACTATTGTTGATGCTCTCAAGAGAGTTTACGTAGCTGCGGACTTACTAAGACTTTGCGAGCCTTTGCAACGCAGGTGTGACTGCAGGCTATGTAATTGTGACGAGTAAAACAAATAAAACGTAGACTACGGACTGTACAAGGATACTTGACGCTCAACCACAATCTCCAAGCCACTGGCGAACGAAGCTGCGCTGTAAGCGGCTGCTCCATCCTCGCGAAGTATGCAATGTTCCCCGCTTTCCTGCTCTGCGGCCCATACAGCCTTCACGTACGTCCAGACAAGCAACGCCAGTACATCTCTTCAACATCTAAGCGCTTTTGGGCAATGAGATCCCTTGGCAAATCATCCCAATCGAGTAGTATCGCTAGCGAAGGCCTTGAGAAGCAAAAGGTTCACCAAATTCGTCGAAGAGCCGGACTCTACAGCACGCATCATGGCGCGTACCACGAGAGAAATGAGACATTATGTGTTGTCGCTGCGTAGGCGTTGTGATGGTGTTCGGTGACCCGCTCGGTGGTGAACTACGTTATAAAATAAAAAAATTCAGTCTCAGAATGATGTTCACAAAGCTTGCCGCACTTGAGAATGGCTTAAAAGGGGCTTTCTCCCTCGGTTTCTGTGGTCGATTCACTGTGTTCATGCCTCCGGTCGGCCGTCCGACTGTCCTATTTAAATAAGTCCAGCCTTGCTCCTTAGAGATGTCGTGGAACTTGAACAGGTCATTATGGCTGTATGGAATGCCCTTCGCGTCCATGTACTCCGCAGCCCCCTTGATGCGGGACCTTTTTGGTGTATCGATTTTGACAATACCCTGTCTTGAAATGGCGAAGAAGATGCGCGCAAGATGTCCCGGTATTAATAGGGTGGTGGTGGAGTAATTGAACATTGAAGTTAGGATATTGTGGAGATGACCATTTGTTGGAGTGCGCGGCTTACGCGCTGGGCCCCTTCTTGCTCGGCGCGTGGCGAGCAAAGTCCTTTGACCCGTAATGACCTAATTTGCTGCAGGGCTCTAGGCTTACTCTGTGGCTTATTCTGTGGCTTCAGACTACACCCTTTCCAGAACATCCTGCACGCCTTACAGACTAGCGTCGCACAGAAAGCCGGGAGTAAGATCAGCTACAAGAAGGCCTCTTCTTCTAGTTACGCACCACGATACAGCTAATAAATTCTAATAAAAAGACAAAACATATAACAGAATGGCAACATGCTTGCAAAAGCAGAAGCCTTTAGACGCTGGATAGAAAAAAATTATTGGAGGCCTTGTTGCGTGAGGAGGGCTCTCCACCATTAGCCTAGGTCTGGCTTTCTCTGCAACGCTAGAGCCAGAACATCCATCTCCGTAATCCTAACTTGTAAGATTTGTCTAGGGTACAAATCCTACCCCCAAATTTAGCGGATGGATAATAACGGGATAGATCTCGTCCCTTTCTTCTTTCCAATGGTTTCCTAGAACATTCTTTCTGGTTCGCAGGCTGCTGCGCTACCTTTTCACGTTAGAGTACAGTACCGGTACTATGCTTATCCGTCCCAACCATGTATCTTGCTGGCGGGCTGGTTTATTCGCGGGACTATGTTCCATCATCGCTCTTTACATCTTCTTTGCACGAGGTCACATCTCAACTTTCCAACCATTTCTTTCCGCCGGCTCTGCCTTTTCTGCAGACTACCAGACTAACCTCATCTCCTACTGGAAAGAGCTCGCGAGTTCCCTCGAAGCCGCGCGCCCAGTATGTCCTCCCATCAACGTCACGACCGAGGAAATGCCCAATGAGGATAGAAACTTTGAACCGCTTAAGAAGAAAGAGAGACCGGAACGATTATTTCTGCCGGCAGGAGACGAGGCGGAGCTGATGCGTGCACATCGCCATATGCGCGTCGCAGCCCGACGCCTAGCACCGCTATTACCAGTTGGGGATGAGACTGGTATCGTCACGACTGGCGGATTGAAATTATTCCCTGTCTTGCTTGTATCTCTACGCATGCTTCGGCGGACAGGATGTACGTTACCGGTTCAAGTTTTCCTCGGTGATCAAAAAGAGTATGAAGAAGTAAAAAGTACATGTGAGGATGTGCTACCGAGTTTAAATGCACAGTGTCACGTCGTTGAGGATGTCTATTCGACAGCGGATGTTGCTATCGCGCCGCCAGAGCACTTTCAATTCAAAATCCTCGCCATTCTCTTCTCGTCATTTAGACATGTTCTTTTTCTCGACGCGGATGCATTTCCGGCACACGACCCAACACCTCTCTTTAATGTACGTCGCCTATCCCACAGCCCAAACCCAAGCTAACCAACGTTGCGCAATGATAGTCTCCACCATACACAACCCACGGCCTCGTAACGTGGCCCGGATTCTTCGCCAACACCGCATCCCCGCACTACTACCACATCGCAGGCATCGCCGTACCGCCACCAAACCGCGGCACAGAATCAGGCCAACTACTACTGGACAAGAAGCACCATGCTGAAAGTATTCCCATGATGGTATATTACAACTACTTCGGCCCGGACTACTACTATCCCTTACAATCGCAGAACGGCCCGGGGCAAGGCGATAAAGAGACGTTTAGCGCTGCTGCCGTGGCAGTGAATGCGCCTTTTTACGGGGTGAAAACCCCCGTGTCAGCCCTCGGCAATCATGTCGATGGACAATACATATTCGCTGGAGCGGGCCAAGCAGATCCCATGCAAGATTATCTCTATGACCCTCCTTATCCAAACCACATACAACCCGAATACGAACGAAATGAGGAGAAGAACCAAGTTAGAGCCTTTTTCGTGCATACAGTGTCTCCGGAAACGAAACTCAATCCGCTGAAGCTTTTGCGCGAGGGCGGCGTGGCATGGGATGCAAATGGGGATTGGCATAGGATATGGGGGAAGGAGAAGAACGTAGTGGAAAAATTTGGGTACGATGTGGAGAAAAGGATGTGGGAGTGCGTGGAGGAGGAAGCTTGCAGGACGGATCAGGACGTGTGTATGGAGGTCAAGGCTTTCTATGCGAAGGTGTTTGGGACGATGCCGGCGAAATAGCGACAGGACTTGTGTTGAAGAACTGCGACTGCTTCACTGTTGTTCCTGCGTGGCCATCAGTCATTGCCTTGGTACAAGTGGGCTACTGGACGCGCTTGCGGCGCCGTTCCATCTCCTTGTACAGGTCTTTCATCGAGCACCACGGCCGTTGCACCTTGTTCGCGTCTTGCCAGCCAATACGTGGCGTAGGACCGGGCAGGAAATTCGTTGGAAAGCGTGCGTTCGGCACTAGAAAGGTCGAGGAGTGTTGGATCGGTATTGCTGTCCCGGTGCAGGACTAGAATGGCTCAAACGCTTGGAGTGGAGTGCGCGTACCCTCTGGCTAAGCGAGACAGGAGTAAGCATGCGATGAAACACTGGGTGGCGTGCAGAAAGCAGAAAAACTGCAAGTGCATGAGAGTGTATATGTGTCCGCGGCGGAGTCTTCCGACATAACGAAGTAATGTTCTCCCGACTGGCTTACCCGAGTAATATTGATGACAGCTGAATAATGTTCTTGGGTTGTTAATTTGATAGCTACATTGGTTACCAGCTTACTACATACAGTGGAAACAACGTGTTTGCACTAGCCGCTCGACCAACTAGGCGCTGCTGGTTGACCTTGAGAAGTGCGGAACGGAAGCGACTGATCTGCGCAGATGTCATTAGCCACGTCGCTTTCGTGATCGTTTCGTGAGAGACGGCTTCTTGTCGTGAGCGTGCCTAGCAGCATCAAAAAGTGGCTCATACAGGGACTGCAGATCTGCATTCTCACGGCATCGCCGTTTTGCCATCTCAACAGCTGTCCAGGCCATCTTGAGGGAGCCTCGGGATTTCTTTCCCCTGTGGGACTTGGGGCGCCAATTTTCCCGTTTGTCGTATTGAGACCAGTATGGTGCTCTTGGTTTGGCCTTTCGGTTGTTGTTAGCAAAGTTGAGGTCTCCAACATTCCAAGTCGCCTTGGTGTCCAGGTTGAGGCCGGAGGCCAACTGCTTGATCATTGCGCCGTTTTCGCGTACTACCGCAATGTGCATGAGACTGAGTCCATCACTGAACGCAAGATTGAGATTCGCTCCAGGACGTGTCAGCATCATTCTGCAGATGTCTTCTGATCCAAATGCTGCTGCTGCGCCCAGGAACGAGTTGCCGCAGCTGTCCCGGCAGTTTATGTCGATATCTTCGTTGTGCAGATGCAAGTGCGCGTAGTCGTCAGCGTGCCTACCTCTCAAGAGAGCTCGGAAAAGGGCTGCGTGCTTCAAATGGACAGGAGCGACCCCGATGATATCGGCAGCTACCTGGCTAGCTTTGATCCAACCATCGTCCATCAACATCTCCTTGTCAACTGTCATTCCATATTTTCTCCTGATTTCCCAATCTCTCTGGTCCTCGGTGTAGAGCCAGACCTTGTGCTTCTCCCACCATTGCAGATAAGTGGCTATGGTGTACAGCCATGTTGCCTCACCGTTCCAGGCATCTTCGATATGAGCCTTGAAATAGCGGAACAGACGTGCAACCACCGGTATGACATCCGTAAGCTTCGCCTTATCTTGATATAATGTCGCCACCCATTCATGTACATGCCAAGTTATGCTGACAGTATGCAACCATCGAGGCATAGCTTCGTGAAGCACATCTGGGCGGCAATTATCCATGGTGTCCAGTACCATACTAAGCAGTGAGTACCACCTGGCTGCACGTCTTTCGTACGCCCGCTTTGTCCACCTATCTGGTTTTCTCGCAAGCCTTTCTTTCGACCATATCTTCGGAGAGGTCCTGCCCTTCTTTCTGTCGGGGCCCCAAATGTTATCGATATCGAAGTCACTATCACGGTCGTCGTCGTCATCATCATCATCATCATCATCATCATCATCATCATCATCACTATCCTCGCTCTTATCGTCTTCATCATCATCACTATCCTCGCTATTACCGTCTTCATTATCTTCGTCATCCTCGATCTCAGATTTGTCGTCAGAATTACCTTCACTACTATTGCTCAAATCACTGGCGGTATCGCCAGTATCATCCCCAGTCTCATCCGAATCATCTTCATCAGTATCGCTTGTGTCCAATTCATCTTCTTCGTCCTCCTCATCATCGTCAACGCTGTCGTATTTAGGCGCCCATAATCTTCGCTCGATATCTTCAACATCCATAGCGTACAGCAACAGGATACTCACAAACTGGAACAACGTCAAAGTATCGTCCTCTAGCGTATCCTTCTTTTGAGTGCCTCTGTATTGAGAAGAGCTATACATGGATGACAGAGCCCATTGCGCCTTGGTTGCCTTCTCTGGTTGCTCATCAATTCTGATCAATCTTGCCATAGTCTGTCTGAACTCTAACAGCGAATGGATGTCGCATCTTTCGAAAAGTTCCTTCGTATAGCGGAAAAGAGCTCCCTCGCTGGGCTCGCTGCCAAACCTATCCAAGAGAAATCTCATGCCAGGCTCGAATGACATGGTGTTGAGAATTGAGATACGGGTGCGTTTCGAACTCTCTCGTGTCCATCTCTCGGCATCGCTCTCGACGTGTTGCTTCCGCAGTATGAAGAGATGGTCTTGCAGAATTTCGCACGACATGATGCTGCCCTTGATTGCATCGAGCACTCGCAGTTCTTCACCCGTTGCAGATCCCAGGATGTGTTTGTAGTCCAGATCGTGTCGTATCTCAGCCCAAGCGTCCATCAGCACAGTACGAACTTGGATCTCAACTTGTTCGTTATAATAACCTTTTACTCTGGCTCCCTCAAAGGGGTCTCTTCGTAGACGGATGGAATAATGGTCCGCCTCGTAATAGCCCATACGTTCGTCATACGGACGAGTCTCAGGATTCTTCATTCGATATCCACGCTCGCTAAACACCCTTGCAGGTTGTTCCGAGCTGGCCGGAACAACCTCGAAGAGTTCGTGCGACTCGATGAAGGTCTTCACTTGGCTCTTCTGACATGGAAAATAGAGGCACACGCGCACACCCGCGGTATCCCATCGGACGTTCTCGAATGATGCAAGATCTTGACACTTCCCTTGCTTCTGCAGTCGCTCTACCTTACCCCTCAACGACTCCTTCGTTTTAACTCGGTATGTGGATGTCGAATGCACGACTGGATCCTGCTGCTTTAAATGTTTATCCAGCTCGGCTTTAACGAAAAGAGCAAGATCCTCCCAGAACATTGCGCGTTTCGAGAAGTTCTTCGCAATAAACTCTTCCTTAACTTCTTCGAGTTCCGAAGGAGTGCGAGGATGCTCTCCTACGGATGTGTCCATGTTGTGCAGCTCGGTCTGCTTTACATCCGATTTGACTCAATTTGAGGCGTATGACAAAAAGCTTGCTGGTGAGGAATTTGGGCAAGCAATGTAGATTCACTCAGCAGATGGTGGGGTATCGATCTCCGTACGTGCCCCGCACACTCCAGCAAGGCAGATGCAGGCTACCAGTCAGCACCACGTCAAGCCACATGCTTACTGGTCCCAACACAGTAGCCTCCATTGCTTATCCTCAGCCTCTGCGGTCAACCAAATCCTGCTATCATTACACTGCGCCATTCGTCTGATACCTCTAATACGCCGCCCATGTGTGTGTGAACGGCTTTCTCATACACGTTGATCCCCTGGAGTTGGCACTTCTCATGCACTCCTAGCGAGTGTTGCATGATCCTAATTCTGGTTCATTCTGTAACGGTTTGGACCTTGCCTGTGACCGCTCTAGACTAGTACGAGGTGGGATAGCTAATGTGCAACCGGCTATACATGCAGCTTAGCCCACATCACGTAGTCCATTCAGCGCAGTCTTCCGGTTAAGATCTACCGTCATAAAGTCTCTATGAGCTCGAGCTATTTTCACCGTGTTGTTGCACAGAGCCGGCGAAACCCTTGTCTCTCCGACCTCTGCGAATTTCTCCAACAGCCAACTCGAGCCCACAACCAGTCTCGCACAGTATGTATAGACTTCTTCGAACAGCCTGTGCCTGTAACCCAGCGAGAGATCTTCGCAAACGATTTTGGCCATGAGCTGCGGAAACCAATAAATCAGCCAGAACTCTTAGCGCCCGATCACAGGGGCCGAATATTGATCATTGAAGATATCTCTAAACCTGCTTTAGAAGAGTTAGGATCTTTCTTCGATATTGACCCTTGGTTCTTTGCTTCCTACGTGCATCAAACGTGGCGCAAAACCAGCACACAGAGTCCTGCAAACTGCTCTCTGCCTTCGCGCGAGAAGAAACAGAATTTTCTGCCGCTGCATTACCATAGGATTGTAGCTTTGCAACAGAAAGATACGACTCTGAGATCAGTAACGCGTAATACAAACCAGCAACGCAAGGCAGTCATACTTCCGTCGCTAGGTGGAGAACGTATTGGCTTGGTGCAGCATAGTGCTTCAGTCATGTTAATAAATCCTCCTGGGCAGATTTGGACCGGTTCGTCGAGTCAATCAACGAGATGCTTGTACTCCCGCTAAAACCATATACAGCCATCATCCTCGTCGACCCGCCCATCAAAAACAACTACATCCCATCAAAACGAAATAGTCGGCTCCCGCCGAACCTAGATTCAAAAGCTTTCCTTGGCGGATATGAAGATTTCTCTGATATTAAATTTCCAGTCACTCCACGCGATACTGGAAATCACCACCATGTAGCTCAAGCATCTGATCGAGCGATGCTTGACGAGCTCGTCTACTACTGGACACACCAACGTCCTCAAGTCTTCGACCCTTCCGCCCCAGCGCTCCAGCACTTCTCCTACTACCCTCTTAAGATCGTCGCTGCCGAATGGGTAAACTACATCGCCGCCCTAGGCCTCAGTCTACGCGAATATGAACTTCGCACTTCGTTAACGGGCAACCTAGTTGCTGAGCTGGAATCTCTCAACACGAACCTCCGAATCCTACAGGGCTGGCGCCGCCGCATTCTCTCGACACAAGCTAAATTGCAGCGCAACATGCGCTTTATCAGAACGCGCTCAAATAGTTCTTCTACTGAGGACTGGAAAGATCTGTTAGAAGATTACGAGTTCTTGGCAACCGAAGTGGCGAATTATGGCGAGAAACTGGAGGCTATGGTACCACTTGTCACATCTGCGGCTGCGCTAATTGAGAGTCGAAGAGCGTTGACGGAGACGGAAAACGTGACGCGGCTCACTGCGTTGGCGGTGATTTTTATCCCACTGAGTTATGTAGCGGCACTGTTCAGTATGGCAGACGCTTTTGCTCCAGGGGGGCAGTTGTTTTGGGTGTACTTTGTGACAGCAGTGCCTCTGGCAGTAGGAGTAGGAGTTGTTGCCAAGGTGGATGTGGTGGCTGTCGTGAGAAAGTCTTGGGAGAGTGTGAGACGATGGATGAGATCCTATGGTTCTCGGGTCGTGTCTCCATGAACAGTCGGATATGGTCAGCCTCGTTCGTATGGTATCTCTGCAATCGATACGGTGAATTTATTAGTTCTCGCCCTGAACGATCTCTTCATAACTTGGGAGCGGAGAGACTGAAATAAAGAATTCATATAATGTTCGTAAATGCTAAATATATACCATCATCCCGCCGTGTAGTGTGGTCGCACCCAATCAAACAGCGAATCTTACATCCTATGACGTAGTCGTGATCTTGGCTTGGACTGCAACTTGCAGAATTGAACTTGGCGCAGCAGTGCAACGTCAAGATTCTCAAAGCTCAGGTTACCTTCAGCTCCCTAGGACAGGGTGTCAGCTTTCTCTCCATCGCATCCTAGTATAGATCCCTCAAATCATGCCACGCCGTCCAGAAGAGCCGTCAAGGACAGGATATCTAGCACCTCAGCTACGACATCTGATTACCAGCGTCTTGAAGATATGGACCGCCATAGCTCTAGGTGTAAAGTGGATCGCACTGTATGGTTCCTTCATCCTGTTGTATCTCCTTCGCCCCGTACGGAAAGAGAACCGAAGCGACGCTGAGCATGACCGCGATACTGGCCCAGCTGCATCACAGCACTCTTGGATCATCACTAGACTTTCGAGGATGCCATTCACCAAACCATATTCTTTCTGGGTGCCACTACTCAGCACAACGTTGATAACTGTTTTCTCCTTCCACATGCTGGACAGCCACTACACGCCCTTCGACAACACGAATGACTTCGCTACGGCGTGTCCCGAGGATGACCGTAGAACACAAACAAGCGCTTTCGTCAGACTCTTCGCCGCCACTGTGACCACCATGTGCATTCATGGCCATCTTAGCTCCCTTACAGGCTCGGATGCCTGGAGACGCGAATTCTTTCGCATGCTCGAAGTGCTCGTCAACCCCTTGGCCTCTCTTTTCGCCATGGCAGATGCTGTATGGTACGAGATTGCGGGCTCGTTGCAGGCTACGCGGGACTCCTGGGATGAAAAGTCAAGCATCAGATATAGGTTGGCTTGCATGTGCCGGATACGTATCGACACTGGTCAAAAGACGGACGCCATGAGCCCCGCCCCATATCTCATGTTCATCAATCCACGCCACGTCAGCAGCAAGTTACTGGAAAGAGACTTGAAATGGTCGGGACGTGTGCTTTTCCTAGTCATACTGTTTGCGCAGTATGTCCAAGCGGCCGTCCTGCTTTCACGTCGCATCATCACCTATGCAGATGCTACCGTCGATTGCGCAATGATGCTCATGACCATCTCGGGCCTCGCTGCACTCACAAAATCCCTGGTCGTATCTCTCATCAATATGAAATGGATGCTCGCGTCCGATTCTTTCTCGCCCTGCACAGCACGCGCTTGCTCGCTTCAACCTTGCAGAACCCTCAAGACAGAATCCGATCTGCCTGACAAACCATTCCAGATAGTCTTGTTTGGCTGCAGTATCTCCGCTCTTCCGCGAGCCGTGCTACACGCACTTGCTGGTGCGAATTTGCAGCTGTTGCTTTTGACGCACAGGGCGTTCTCTTTGCGTTCAGTATTGAGCCTGACGATGTCCACGAAGTGGTTCCATGACTTCCTTATACTGCTAGTAATTTGTGCCGATTCTTGTAGAGGGCTGTACACGAAAAACGATGAAGACGAATCGCCACGAAACAATGAGGCGGACACTGCGCCGGTTGATAATACCCCACCCAAAGAAGTAACTACGGATGACGGCTGTTTCACCTCCACACTTTTTGGCGTAGGCACATGGATATTCTTGTTCTTTCATGGGCTAGGTGCTATCGTACTGGGGCTCGGCATGGCGGCGTTACAGTTGGGCAGACTCTTTGCCCCCAGTATACTAATGTTTCTTGAGATTGTGCGCGAAACGAGAAGATGGGACGCTTGGGATCCATCAAACCCATGTCTGGAGCTATGGAAAGACAACCTCGAAGATGAACTATGGTGGTTTTGAGAAAAGCCCGCTACAGCCGAACCATATTTCACACCTCCCAGCATGCGAATATCAGCTCGTGGGAGTCTGGCATTCAACATCAACTATATGATCCCCCTCCACTATATGCATTCGGAAAACGGTTCATTATTGCAATGGCTGGAACCTTGCAACATTCGAAGCGTAGGATGTTCTCCCGCACCATCGCAGTAAGCTGAATTTGTGCATTGTCTCGTGGTATCCCAGTTAGGTCCAGAATTCAACCAGAAGATGCCTGGATATTTAGGAAGTCACCGGGGTGAATGCGCCTTAGTTTCACTATTTCTGGACTCAATGTTACAGTTCAGCATATAGCCTCCCAACACCAGTCAACTTCCTTCCATCACTCCCCTCACAATCTTCACTCATCTCACAGAAATCGTTCTTCTTCCCCACCCAGGGCCCAACCGTCTTTCCCTGCCCGTTACCAAAGTATGCATACCGCTCAACCCATTCACACCCATCCAGCCACGGCAACGCTTCTTTCATAAACGCCTCTACATCCTGCTCGCTGACCTCGCCATTCCCCATCGTAGAACATGCAAACTCATTAACCCACAGAGGCAGTTTATAAGTAGTATGCATATCCTCAAGGTATGTCTTGAAATCTGTAAACCGTGGGCCGTACCAATGTACGACCAGAAAGTCTACCTGAGCATCACCCTCCAGCTGCCCAAAAAACCGGTCAAGCCACGGTTTACTCCTTCCTACGTCACTGCTCACCCCAGGACTGCCCAGCTTAAGTCCGAATTTGCTCTTCGCTGGTAGAACAACCTGTCTCCACAACTTGACTGCTTCTTCAACGCTTAAATTCGCTTGATCCGGTATCTCAGGCTCGTTGAACCCCAGTAAGTAACTGACATTCGCTTTTTTGTTGCCGATGATGTCGGAGAGGAATGGCATTATATCTTTTGCTTGTGCAGCGGTGCGCACACAGGGTACCCATTCTATGGAGCCGGGAAGTCCCGGTGGAACCCAGAGCTCCCAATTGAAGAGCCAAGTTATCCTATCACAAGAGGTGTAAACGGGGAAGTGGGATGCCGGGTAGTCCCATGGCCAGCCAAGACCGCGTTTCGAGGGCATGCTTAGCAGGTTGTCGCCGCCTAAGCAACGACACAGCAGAAAAATGCTGGTACAAGCTATGAAGGATAAACTTAGTGATAGAAGCCACAGGCGCAAGCAAACAAGAATCTGCTTTACTAAATTATCATTCACAGAGCGCTATCGTGTTTGGATAAAGAACTTGGCGCGGTTGAAGCGAGATGGGTGGACGGATGATGACACTTGGAGTTGCGGACTTGAAGGGTCTACGAGCGGATCACAGGCGCCAAGCAAAAGTGAAGCTCACGGCTTCGCACCACGAACGCCGACCTGCACCAACGCAACCGCTTTCCACCTCGATTGTCAACGCGTAGGCCACGAGACATTGTACGAATAAACCCTGAGTTATCTCTTCCAATCGCCGAATACTCCACGCATCGATCGGCTTCGTGCACCCCGCCAACTTCGCAATGGCTATCTTGGGAACGGCGCTGAACGGCATCGGCGCGCTCTTCCTCACACATGCGTACGTACACATGTAGCCCACATGGGATCATCTCCAGATCGAGGGACCCATGAGTATTACTACCTCCGTCATGACGACAATTAACCATCACCAGCGTCTACTCCACCCACGAACACACCGCAACCTTTGCCTCAACACCCCTCCCGCTCGACATTTCGCTCGAACTCCTCACATCCATTCTCCTCCTATCCCTCGGCATCGTCATATCTTTTGCGCCGTTGAAACCGATACAATACGCACAATGGGCGGGCCAACTCTCGAGACAAGGACGACACGGAGAGGGACAGTACACAAAAGAGGGCGAAGAGATCTTGAGCGAAGGCGATCCTTATGCATTCTTGGGGCTAGATGGTGGAATCGCCGGGAAAGGCGAAGGTAGGAGGGGCTTCTGGGATGTCAAAGGGAAGAAGAAAGAATACGAGGAATGGGTTAGGCAGGGGGGCAAACAGTAGATGTGTGCGGACAGGGAGGGTCGATATGGGTTAAGAGGCCCGATGGGAAATGGGAAGTATGGAGCACAAGCGATGTGCATTCAGCTTGCTTGTCAAGTGTGCACGCCATCACGAAGCGATTAGGATTCGATACCAAAGACGATTGTGTGTCGACTAACGTTGCTTCCATCGTACATCGCCCAAATGCCCTGCCCAGATACTGTATACTGTTTGCGGAGAAAGACCAGAATCCCAAACGCCATGCTTGAACGAACAAAACCAAGCAATTGCTAACAATCTGTTCTCTCGGACCCTTCCTCCATTTCCCGTCTCTTACGCGTCGCTCGTCAGCTTCTCCACCTGACTACCCCCACAGTTGTTAACCCTACAAGTCCAACACTCATTCCCCTCCATTTCCTTCCCAATCGCTGCAACATCCGCACTCCTCCTCCTAGGCCCCACCTCATCCCCGTTGACATCGACACCACTAACCCACCAAATCCCCGCCGCGATAATCCTAGCAACAACCTCCACCTCCTCCTCATCCCTCGGTGCATAAATCAGCATAAACTCTCTCGGAACAAACTTTCTACACCAACCCCCCCTCGCCAACGGATGTCTCTCCCCCCACCCTTTCTCAATCATAAGATTGGCATCGGCAGGATGCAAAGTCATATGCATAGACCCATCACTCGGGTGTGCATGACAAATTTCCCCTCCACACGTCCTCGTAATTGGCACACTAGTAAACAACCCCGAGCTATGCTTCTCAAAACAACTCGTTCGTTCCAGTAGCTGGTTGCGGGGGTCCGCCGCAAGGCCCTTGATCTTGCTTACCAGACAACTGTAGACAGCCTCTCCACTCTTCTGCGTCTGCTGCCGCTGTGGCGCAATACCTCGAATCAACGGCTTTGGCCCTTTCCTTCCTGGCAACGCATCGGCATCTACGAAATACCCTTTTTGCGGCCGGAAGTGCGGTGGTATCGCAATTGGGCGGAGGGGGTTGCGTAGGCAGATTAGCGACAAGAGTTTGATCTTCAGGTAGCCTAGGGGTGTTGCTGGCGTGCCGCCGGGGCCAAGGGAGAGGAAGGCGCAGTAGTCGGCATGGATGTAGATGGCTGTTATGAGGGGGAGAGTGAGCGTTAGGGTTGCGATGAGCATGTGCAGGTGTGTTTCCGTGAACATGCTTGACTGGGGTGGGGGTATGGTGGGTTGTTGAAAGGCTGGGAGGAGGTCCGCTGTTGTGAGGTTGTTTGTATCGAGCATGCCGGCTTTCCAGGTGATTGTGGTAAACGGCAAGTACTTGGAGACGTTGAGGTAGAAATGAGAACCAGTACGGAGGTTCTTACAGTCCTCTTATGGATACAGTACCTCTTGACAAGAGGATACGCAAGGAACAACAGCTCCGTGGCCCCAGTAGGAAGGGGAGGTATCCCCGCAAGGAAGGTCGGTGTACCACGCAAACGCAGGGTCCGCGGAAACTAGAAAAATGACGTTGGATTGATACAATAAAGAAAGCTACTCCATCAATCTCAACAAACAACGTCAACTTTTGGTGATAGTAAAACTATGAAATTGCGAAGGCCAGGAGCCTCAATGCTAATTGTGACATTCATCATACGCCAGGGCACACACGACCCTTTTTATAAGCCCATTCCAAGTTGCTTGAGCCACGCCCATCCGCAGCGCGCGACGTCAAGCTCTCGTACCCCGTGGTCCCGACCGTCCACGTGCCTAGTCCTGCATCCGGTTAGTACGGACTCCGTTTGTGGGCCCCCGGGGTTTAGTGGCCGTCGCGCTAGGGTACTCATTGGTCCACCTCACGCGTGCCTGTGACGTTGAACCTAAATCAGTTGCTTGCTTTTCGCTTCGCTTTCCTCTAGCCTTTTCTCCACACTGACAGCGCTCCTTCGTCACTGTGTCGTGGGTGCTCGTTTATACGCGAAGGCCTGGGCTTTCGTGTTGGGTGTATGTCTGGCTTGATGGAGGAGGGAAAGGGCGGGGAGCGGTATCCTAGGTGGTGAGGAGTGAGGGGATGCTGAGGTCAGCTGCGTTCACGTGGTCTTGTGCATGCTTGGTTCCGAATACGCGGCAGCTTGGAGCTGACTCTGAGACGCAGATGGCTTCGTGTGTGTTCTCCTTCGTCAAAACATATCTTTGTCGTGTCGGTATTGCTGCTTGGATTGGCTGTACCTCAACAAGCTATGGCCAACGGCTTGGTGTCTCGATATTTGACGAGCGAACCAGAACCTTTCCAGAATGAGATGATGACCAGGCACCTCCCTAGCTTTGCAGCATCGATACCCGCTAGTTCACGATAGCTGGTGTTGGCGTTGTTCAAGGGCACCGTGCAGCATGCAGTGTGATTGGAGGAGCGGTGATGCGTGGCGCGCTGTGAGCTCTTTGCTTTATCGCCGAGCCCGGAACCTGGATTCTCGAACGCGACTGAGATGGCACGAGTACTAGCTCTTAATCGAACAAAGAAGATTCCCTCTCGACATATGCTCGCAGCTACAAATCTCAGGGCCGCGTGAGCAACCACATATCTCTCTCGCACTCACACATACGCGTTCATATCGCATCAGCCTAAGCACTAGGATCAGTCCTGTGTAAGAAGAGAGTAGTTTGGTCTCAAAACAACGAAAGTAATCTTGGAAGACTTCTCGATTTCTGCAAGATAGTGGTATCTGAGCTTGGATCGAAGCATGATACGAATCGGAATCCACATTCAGCTTTGAACACAGCTTCCAATTCAGCCTGAGAACAGCGACAGTATGCCATCAGGCGATGCCACGCCGGAGTCGGTGCTGAAAGCGAATGGGGCATTCTGAGACATGACGAGCCTCCAACACACTGCGTTGCCTGATTTTGACCAATCTCCTGTCCACAGCCGTCGCTCTCTCAATCATCTTCCGACTGTCCCCCTCCCTCAGCCACATTTCCAATGTTTAAAAGTCGTCGACACTGTTGAAATTGGACAACACACGAGTCAAACCATCCGTCCTACCAATCTTAACATCGAAGCCACAGAGAGTACGCCCCCATTCCTTGACAGTTTGTATGGGAAATCCCTTTTCCATGATTATGGAAAGTCCAGTGATATTTGCAATAGTCCTGGTAATAATATTAACAGCAAGCAAGTTCTTGAAATGCTGAGCGTCCATTTCTTCAAAGAAAGATTTCAGGAAGTTCAGGTCGTCAGAGTGCGAGATGAAGTTCCCATCCACACCACAAATGGCATGCCGCTCAAACCATGTAATCTCAAGTAGAGGGTACTGGCGCAGAACAGATATGGCTGGGAGTAGATCGAACGAGTAACGAAATCCGCACCACATCACCACTTCGACGTGGCAAGGAATATCCTTCAGAGCCGGGGTGGGGTAGCGAACAAAGAAGTAATTCAGGAAGTCGTCAAGCTCTTGAGCCGTCTCGAGCCTGATACTATCCCGAAGTGTAAATAATGTTCCAAACTCAGAGTGAATTTGCTTATGGACGCAAGCTAGGTTGATGGCGTCTTGGACTGATGGCTCGAGATCGATGAAGTGCTCGTAGATAGCGTTGCGCAGCTCTGTAGTCTCGTATCAGCTTGCAAGAACTGGGTATTGTGATCGATAGAGCAAGCACCTCCAGAGAAGTCGAAGAACGAGGGACCGCCGCTGAGGCTTCTGGCACTTTGATCATTAGTATAAGCTCATTAAGACTCGTGTATAGACAAGACTTACTTGACTGCCATGGTATTCTTGTGAAGTTATCCTTCGATACTCGTGTAGTACTTAGGGAAGCAGGTAGGAAAGACGGACGGTGAGTGTCGTAAACAGCTAAGCTATTGATACGGGCGGGAGCGTTTGTCAGGGTCCGTGCCAAGGCCGCGCTAAAAAGTCGAGGTGAGTGAGAGTGAGGAAGGAAGAGGACTAAAGATGGAAGATGGTATCAACTAAATTCTCCGAGAAGCAAGTAAGATCAATCAAACTTGCGCCGCTAGGATCGCTTTCACATGATGGAACAAAACTTTGGAATCATAATAGTTCGTTATGTAGTGTGTACACTCACTATCTGCAAATCTTTTGAGATCAATAAGCTCCTTCCCTCTTCTCATACTCACTTCCCATAACAGTAGCCACGCTCTTCATTCCACTCCAAATCTCCGCATCAACCTCCAACTCCAATCCATCCACCTTCGTACTTCCACCATCCAGGCCCCAAAGACTGACGCCCAAGTAATTGGTACCGTTGTAATTCAAGATACCCTCTGTAACAGGGAACTTGACCTGCGGGCCCACATTACTAACGTACTTGCCGTACTGCCAGCCGTTGACGTAGAGCTGGACGCGGTAGGCGGGGACGCTGGAACCAGAAGAAGAGTTGCTGGAAGAAGTGCCGTTTGTGAAGGTGAAACTGAGGGGGATGTCGTAGCCAGAAGGCATGTTGAGATCGAATTCAGTGGCGAAGAAACCAATGCCTGGGGCGGAGATGCCGTCGGCAACTGGGCCGGCGGAGGCTTGCCATTTGGCGTCTGTTGCTGTGAGAGCACCGGGGAGGTGTAGACCCTGGCGTTCAACGTACAGACCGCCTTCGTTGAGGGGACCTCGAGAAATATCGCGGTAGTCTTCTCCACCGAGATTACCAGTGAGCTTCCAGGCAATATCGGAGGCGTCGTGGCCAGATAGCTTGTAATCCAGGATACCACGCGGGTTCTTCATGGTTTCAGTTCCAATGGTCCAGTTCTCGTCTAGGCCTTGGTTGTCGACGACGACCGTGATGGTGTATGTCTTACCCTTGGTCAGATTGGGCATGGTGAACGTGGTGTTGCCGTTCATAGCTGCGTCGTAACCACGCCATGAGCCGAGGAATTGATCGCCAATCCACGCAGAGGAACCGAATGCAGAACCACCTTGCGTGGAAAGGTAGAATGTTGATTCGTTTCCAGATGCGGTGAATGTGCCGCGGAAGAGCAGAGTACCGGTGTGGTAACCGTAGTCGGAGCTGTATAGCGACACAGGTGTAGTCAAGGGACGCAGAGAGTTGTATGTCTTCTTCAGGTCGGCTGCAGTCCACTCGCTGTCGTCGTATCCGGGTTGGATCTCAGGTAGTGAGTCGACGAATTTCCATTCCAGTTCGCTGAGTTTGGGGATGCTGATGTCCGGTTTGGTAAACTCAATGCTGGCGGATAAGGTTCCTTGTTCGGAAGTGGTGAAGTCAATGTCCTTTCCGTTGAAAGTCATCTTAGACACTTCTGATGATGCGCCACCAATGACTTCGACGGTAGTTGTAGCGTTAAGATCACCAACGAGGGCAATGGTGTCGCCAGTAACCTTGGCAGTGCGCATTAGGTACCCGGCCTTGACAATGACAGGGTTAGAAGAGTCATGAGGTGCTTGGTCAATAGCCCAGTAGTTGAAGGCCTCGCCACGATCGAGCATGTAGACGTAGACGGGGCTATCAGCTCCAACCTTCGCGATCTTTCTGGTACCATCGACCTTGAAGTTCAGGATTGTGGTACCCTTAGCAGTAGTGCTCGCGACATCGCCCTCGACAACCTCCAGTCCGGTGACATCGAGAGCCAGTTCGTGAGTCTCTCCTGCACCACCGTAGACGACTAGAACAGTCTTGTCGTCGTACTTGTGCCAAGTAAATACTTCAGCAGTAGAGTAGACCAGAGTGGCACCGCCGATGTCGTAGTCGCTAACATGGACCTTGGAATCACGGCCGTTCAACGTAAGGGAAGTGCCGTTCATCTGAGGAACAGTGATATTTCCGAAGACAGAGGTCGTAACGTGAAGCTTGTAGGTCGTTGATTCCAACGAGTTGTACTTGGAGTGCCTCAGAAAGTAGAATGTAGTCTTCTCGTTGGTGGCAGGAGTGACGCTCAAATCGGTGCTAGTTGTCCAGGTGGAGTTTGAAGCATTGCCGCGCGCAGCAGTGAGATACGCAGGGCTCACCTTGAGGAAGTTGGCCTGGAGTTTAAGCTCAGAATACTTCTCGCGGTCAACTTGACGGTCTTCCTTGATTGGCGCAGCGTAGTCGTAGCTAGTGTATCCACCAGGGTGACCAAGGTTACCCCAGTTGGTTCCACCGTAGGTCATGTACAAGTTCAAGATCGTAACACCAAAGCTGTACAGTTGCTTGTAGAATACGCGGTTGAACTCCGCGCCGACCAGAATACCGCACTTGTCGAACCCTGGTCCACCCCAGGGGTCGAAGCTGCCGGACTGGAACTCAACAATGGAGTATGGGGTAGTAGGGCTCTGCTGCTCGTGAAGCTGATGCCAGTTCGTTGGAAGGTTGCCATCCGGCCATGTGGTCGGGTTGGCACAGTCAAATCCAAGAGGATAGCCATCATGGCCGTAAATGTCAACAGCTGCAGGTTGACCGGGTGCGTTGTTTCCCTTTGCGGAGGCGTCGTTGCTGATCAAAGGTACAACGATACCGGCGTCGCGAATCTGATCTTCAACGTATTGCATGTAGACTGGATCCGGGAAAGGCTTGATGGCGGAAGTAGCTTGCGTGTACTCGTTTTCTGGCTGGATAAGGATGATAGGGCCGCCCTCAGTGATTTGCGCCGGCTTGATCTTCGCCAGCACATTCTTCATGTAGTTGTCGGTCGCTTCCAGGAAATCGGGAGCGCGCGTTCTCAGTGTGCCGTTAACCCTCTGAATCCATCCGGGGAAACCTCCACCAGATACTTCAGCATTGATGTAAGGTCCCGGTCTAGCAAGGAGATAGATGCCAGCCTCCTGCGCAGCGTCGAAGAAAGGTTGTAGGTCAAAGACACCTTCTTCGCGGTAGACACCGGGCTTGCCCTCAAGCAGAGCCCAGTCGACATAGAAGGAAACGCCGTTGTAACCAAGAGCCTTGATCTTCTGGAAAAGGTCGGCGTAAAGGTCAGGAACTGGTAGTCTGTACGGGTGAACTTCGCCAGAGTACAGGAAGATGCGTTCTCCATGAACGAAGAGCGAGTCCTCGTCCCAGGTGACCTACAGACATGGTTAGTCACGACCAATTTCAGATCGACATTTGAACCTTGCCACTTACGATATCTTGTAAAGCCTCCCTCCTATACGGCTTGATGAATTCCTTGGGCGAATATCCTACAGCCCTAGCCGCACTCTCGACAGCAAAACACCCGAGCGCGACCGCGCCACCAAGCTTCAGAAAGCTCTTCATGTTGACCAGTATGCGGAACCAAAGGTCAAGTTGCTTGTGGAGTTGAGCAAATCCGCGGGAAAGCAAGCAATATAAACAAATTTCCCCAGCCTCCGAAGCTTTTCATGGTTTGCATGTAGCCGACCGGGATCTTTACTCGTTCCCGTCGGACGATGACAGCATCTCGTGCCATCACGTTCCGAGCGCATTTGCCTTTGTTCCCCCTGTTCCCCCAGTAACTTTTCCCCGGTTTACCCCCATGTTGGGCATGCCAAAGCCGTGCCATTTCAGCCGGATGAGTAACCAGGTCACGCAAGATCGACCAGGTTGACCGGATGAGTAGCCGTAGTGATACTAGTTCAACCAGCATCGAAATACGCAAGTACCGATTCCACCAATATCGCTGCATGGAAGCTCGTTAAAAGTCTTTAGTGCACGTATATGCCCGCATCTCGGATGGCGCAGGCGGGGAAGTATGTCCGATGAGCGCCATGACCGTTGCCCAGGCGGTGCAGAGTGTTGACGATCAGTGGGGTTAGCGCTGGGGTTAATGCTTGACGTCCTAGCCTCTTCGCCGTGGATGCTTGCGGAAGCTTGGGTCAAGTTCGTCGACAATCTGTTCCGCCCCTACTTTGGGCAAGGCATCCGCACCGTGATGACGACGGACATCGGCATAATAGATATTGACTCGATTGTCGGTTCTTGGAGCAGGAAAGGTGCGGATGGCATGACTAGTGTGGGGATGGTAACGGGCTGAGATGATGATACGAATGTGGAGAGATTTACCGAGGTACATTGATTTTAGGCTGACGTAACAAGGGTCTGATCATTGCGAAAAGCAAGTGCGCGCATACTCCATAAGTAGAATCGTACTATTGTTTTCTTGCTATCGAGAAGCTCCTGTAGGGGCCTCGTGTAAGGCAAGGAGTGATGAATCTGAAATAAGACTACCCTTCTTCAATTAACGTACCTGGGAGCATGAAATCATGAAGTACCTATCCTAATTCAACGAGCGTGCCACCTAACCATCTGACATTAGTGAACGCGCACACAGAGTACACCGTGCGGTAGTCGGTTACTGATCTATTGCCCAAGGTACGTTCATATGTTGTATCATACGTGCATATGCATTTGTATCGCTCAAAGCAACCAAGCCAACGATTTGCCCACGACCATCTCTACGCACACTGCAACGTCGCGCATGTTACTGCATGCCGTCTCAAAAAACAATTGCAAGACAACGACTGCCTATAACCCAAGAACTCCTGTGCATGGTTTCCTGTCGCCATGGAAAGCTGGCACCCAAATAAGACCACCACTAAGAATTGCGCCTCAGAACCTAAGATGAGAAACTTGAGAACAAAAGGCTGATCAGAAATGCTAAAAGCCGAGCATCGCAAAAGAAAAATCTACCAATTCGTCAATGCTGGGCCGCCTCAACCCCGTTTACTGCGGCGGATACGACGAGAAATTCGGCGCACCATTTGGATAATAGTTCGCGTTACCGCCAACAGTCTGGAAATTGGAAAAGTCCATAGTCGTCGACCAGTCATAAGCCTGATCATTATCACTGATCATGGCTGGTCCAGCCCAGCTGTTTGTGAAAGTTTGGGCCCCGTCAATCTCCATTGCCATCCTAGCCGCATGCAATTCACGTGGTCTTGCTGTCTGCCAATCCGAGTAAACAGCATGTATTGGAACGGATGCAGTGCCTGACAAGTGATCTTGATTGGGGCCGGTCTCGAAGCTGGCTCGTGCTGTAGGTATGGTGTGCTGAGGTGGGTTACCGTACTGATATGATGGGTAGTTTGGTGGTGAAGTGTGTGCTCCGGAACGTAAAGCGGTGTTTGAATCATAAGACGGCGTATTCGTCTGATGCGTATATGTAGGTGCATGAGTAGGTGGAGATGTCTGGACCCCATTTCGATTGACGGCGGTGAAGGAATTTTGTAATACAGGAAGCTGGCTAGATCTTTCATCAGGCATTCCTTGCTTTTCATGCTTGACTGGAGCGGTACTGGCGGGCAAGATACGTTCTGCAGAGTCCTCATCATGCGTCAATCTAACATCTGCAAGATCTTTATCTTTGTTGGACCATTGGCTGTTGTTGTCGTTTGAGATGTCGCCGAACTGCTTGTGAGACTTTTCGAAGAATTGTGCGTAGTCTTTTAGTCCACCACTAGCGATACCATCGCTAGAGTTGCTCTTCGGAGAATCGTCAATTTGCCCAGTAAGCTCTCTATACTTCTTCTTTTCACGACGATAATATCGTTGCCATTCAGCGAGTTGAACAAGCCACGAGCGAGCCATCTTGAAGCGCCTCAGAATACGGAGTAGAAAGCCGTTCGCAATGTCGTGGGCTCTAGGACTCAAACGGGATGACAGAACGCTGTCGGGATCCATGTGAGGAAAATAGTGGCAGTAGATAGCTGGACTTGTTAGCGATAACCAACAAAAGGGCCTAGAATGTACTTACTGCCTATTCCTACTGCAAAACAAGAAAAGGCTACCGTAGGAGTTTGAATCAGATTACTATGAACTCTCGAAGTTTCAATGGTATGGAGCAGATGCGTAAAATCCAAGCAGGCTTTCCAACAATCTTTAGCTTGCTTTATCCAGTACTCCGGATCTGGAGGTTTCTCGTCGATCAGTGGCTCATCCAATGGGCCGCGAGGATACGCCAACGTCCATGGTGACGTAGGCATATACTCTCTGTAAAGCCAAACGAAACACAACGTGTACATGGCGTGTATCGATACGTACTTTCCAGGTTTGTTGTATATACGGTCCTCAGTGTTGTCTTGGGTTAGCTGGAGATGGTCAGGTAGGTCGCGCTTCAGCTGCTTGAGTTTATCCTCCAACTTCTTGAAACCTGTCGTTGAACGCCATGGCGGAGTTTTGCCTTCTTGTCTATGCACTGTCAGCGAGACGTCTCAGGGAAGTTTCTTACATGGCGCATACCTTCGGCCCCGTTTGCAGGACCATTGCGACACTTCGCCGAAGATTACGACAGCTTTGATGTACCAGGTGAGTTCTGCCTCGTGTTCACCTATCTCCCACTTGCCCCCGTTCAGCGGATCAGCTTGATCAGCACCATTCTGCTCGTTGCGACGGCACTCAGTATGCTCATTCCACCTCTTCCTCCGTTCTTCATATGCAGCATCATCTTCGCCCAAAAGTCTTGTCCGTGCTTTCCTTCCGAAGTTGAACGCGCCATCGCTACAAACAAGTTGCGTTCTTTGAAGTTGGTCAGGCGTGAGCATCCTTGGCCGATCCTCTCCCCAGCTCAGATAGCAATCCATAAGACAACAACTCCAAAATGTCCGTCGCTGAGTTTCGCGCAGGATGAATTGATCCTTCTCGGAAAGGCCCTTCTCACTGTCTTTCAATGGTGCAGGTAGCCCCTTGTCATCGACGTCTAAATGTGGATAGCCCAGGACTATGGCGCATCTGATAGCAAGACCGATCTTAATCCAGCCTTCGGTACCTTGCAGGTTGGTCCACTCGTAGTAGCCCAGCATGAGCAGTGTTTGGATCTTCTCGAGAGTTGGGAAGCCGAAGGCTTCCGTACCCATCTGCGTACGCGTAGCCTGGGCATAAAACTCGGCGGTCTTGGTAGGGTCATTTCCAGTCTGTTGTACGAGCTTCTCGTGGAAGCGAGCAGTCTGAGTAAGGAAGGCTAGTAATAAGGGGGGATATAGTTGAGGCGATTGAGTCTTGGTTGGAGTTTTGGCATCAGACGGGCTGTCGGTTGATTGCGGTTGCTGAACTGAGCTCAAGAAAGTTCTCTTGTGTAAGAAGGGAAAGTCAGTAGAGAAGTGCTTGTCGTAGATATCGAACAACTCCTCCCAGACTTGGGGCGTAAGTAAAGGCGACTGGAGAGCATCCTCATATGTACCCAGCCCTTCTACTGAGCGCTGTGCTGTAGTTGATGAGGGTGCTAGCAGCTTGCGCCGCTTCTTGGGCGGGGCCTGGGAGTGTCAGCACTAGCTCACGTGACTTGGACCAGCACATGTATTCGGCGATGGATATATGCAAGCACAACGGCTTTTGGAGCATTCAGAGGGACGGCTTACATCGAAATCGGCAGTGCTTTCACGGCGCACCGATCCGGTAGTGCTTGCGACAGCTGCGTGGTCCCAGGTGCAGTCTCGGTTGGTGTTGGCGCAAGCCTTGCACGTGGTACCTTGACCGGTGTTTTCGCACTTGGTCTTGCTTCGGCGACATCTGGTGCATGCAATCTGCGAGCGCATGCCTCGTTTTGCTGAGGGTTCAGCAATGCCGCCGGCGGCATCAAGAGGTCCAGGAGTCTGCTGCGGAGACGCCTTGACGGTCGATGGTGAAAGTTGGGTTAGGGGAGATTGAAGCTGCTGGTGCTGGCTGGGAGGAGATGGTGGCCGTTGGGGCCCTGGCGGTGGTTGTTGTGGGTAAGCAGGCACTGCAGTTAGCCGCGGTGCATTCTCTCCGGTCATGGGAGGATGCGCGACGGCGCCCAGCTCAGGCGGTGCGCGAATTTTGGCGATGATTCCACGGGGAGTTCAAAAAAAGGTGGGCGACAAAAGATGGCGATGGTTTGAGGCTGCGCGTGTGGTCGAGTCTCTTCGGGTGATGTTGCTGCGATGTGCGGGCCGGAGAGATGGCTATGGTAGCCGGAAACGCCAGTCCAGGGCTGGGGCCGATGATTACCAGAAGACTTGTGTAGATGCAGATGCAGGCAGGCAGTGTTGCGCAATCGTTTCGTACTCCAAGGTCCGGAGCAGCACAATCTGCGGTCGCTCGGATCGTGGTGTTCCAGCGTCGGTGCTGTCTGGCCTCTGATGAACGACGCTGCGGGCACACGGGTATTAACGTTGGACTTTCCCTTCCGACGGGACGAAAGCAACTTGGCGTTGGTCCTTGCAGCACTGCCATAGCATACCTAGGTATTTAAGCGATCGCTTCATCCG
Source organism: Alternaria alternata (assembly GCF_001642055.1). Classification (NCBI taxonomy): domain Eukaryota; kingdom Fungi; phylum Ascomycota; class Dothideomycetes; order Pleosporales; family Pleosporaceae; genus Alternaria; species Alternaria alternata. Next base: position 69,508 of record NW_017306231.1, on the reverse strand, counting down.
ACAGACTGCCAGTCACCGCGATCTCTCTGCTGGTCTGCCGTCATGAGCTTATGCTTACCCTTCTAATGTAGGCCACTCGCGACGACTCCCCAGCCATCGGCCGCCGCGCGATTATAGCAACGAGTTTACAGTCTATCGGCGGCCCGGGCAGAACCACTGCTACATCTCCACATCCCGTCTGGTCCGAATCTCGCAAATGCCCTCATCTCCTGCTTGCTCCAGCATGTGAGCTGTCGCACACAGAACAGGCGCTGACACGTGGGCGGGCTTGCATGCAGTAGTAAGGTGTCGCAGAGCCTTGGAGCGCACGCACAAATACGCCCAGTCGATCGCGTCTGGCTGTAAGCCAGCCGCCTCGCCGTCACCTTACTCTAGTCTTCCGGAACCATGCCCATCATCGCCAGCGCATGTCCCCCATGGTGGTATGCAAGGCTCCGAGCGGTGCAACATCTTCACATGATGCGAGCTCTTCGTCTATCTATTGCCCCATCGAGTTGACTACGCATATCGCTTCCTATGATATGATCTGACCGTGTTGGCCGGTAGACGTAGCCTCGTTGTCCTAGTTCCGCGGTCTGGAAGCGGCATCAATCTCGATCACTCGGCCTTAGCATTTGCCTCGTTGCCGGAAGGATCAAGGATCATCAACATGCGCTCGGGCGACTCCGCATCTTAACGACGTTGTAGATGAAAGAGGGTCAGGGATACACGACTACCCATGGTACGCCGCACTTGTCTGTCAGGCCAGATGGGACGTTATGCCCCTCGCCACGGTTAGCGAACTATGTTGCGCATGCGCATGCGACCAAGTTCAGCCTGACATTGATGAGTGAGATGATCTGCAAGCTACCTAATCTGGACTCTGCTTGATCGGTGTAGAATCTTGCGTTATCTGCCATCGGGGGATTAATCTCGCGCCCGTTGCGCCTTTAAAACCGCAGTACATGGAGCTTCCCAGGTGGGTTTGGACACGTGATTTGTCTATACCATGTCTATGCCGGGAAGTGATTAACGTACTTTCCTTGGTTACACAAACTTTGAAGAGTTACCGACTATCTTCAGCCTTATGCATCTGGTATGCCTTTAATCCCTGAATCTTAGGTCCGGAAACTACCACGCCGGTCAACTTCCTCTTCGAGTAAACTCCATGGAAAGCGCTCGGACCGCGTCCAGCCGTCTGGTCCACGGGGGAAGGGCGATCTTGATGACGTGGGTCCAGTCATGTGGTCTTGAGTCGTCCGATGGCAGCGTCGCTTTTCGAAACTGAGTCCTTCGTAATGATGTTGGTAAAAACATGACTGGGAACAGCAAGGAATTTCACAGTGGGCGCCTTCGCCTCGTTCAACTGGGATTCTGATGGAGAGAGGATGACAGAAGAACGCGTGACTGGAGCAGGCTTACTGTGAAAGCGTATATCGTCAAACCGGCAAACTGGATGGCGATGTTTCCGCTTAATTGCAATTAGCTGAATCACAGTACTAAGACGGAACGAAGATATCTACGCCTCGGCGAAGAAGCTCTTGTCAGCGCGGCGAAGTAGACTTGTTTATTACCGATGACGGGAAATTTTTCTGTTACAGCTCATAACACGTCCTTTCTTAGCCGTCACTCATTAAATGACATCCTTCCAAGCATTCACGCCCACATTCGCTCCAAAAAGGTCTCGTAATCGACTCAAATCCTACCACTTCTCAATTGCAGGCCTGAGATCGATCTCCCATGTAAAGTTTGTCTTGGGCTGTGTCTGAAGCGTAGTTAGTATGGAAGTACTTATACACGTAGAAAGTCGACTCACATGCAACCACCAGTAATCATTCGCAATCTACACTTGATTAGCCTTTCCCCTTTTTTACCCATCGAAACAAGTATACTCACCGCGTCGGCACTCAGTTTAGCCTCGGCAGGCATATCCTTCAACCACTCCCTCGTCCTCGGAATGTCAATAACCCCATCGATAATCGCATGCGCAACATGCACGCCCTGAGGACCAAACTCCCTTGCCAAACTCTGGCTTAGCGCTCTTAACGCCCACTTGCCGGTTGAAAAGCTCGCCATCTGCGCATTGCTCTTCACGCTCGCCGTTGCGCCCGTGAAGATGAGACTAGGCGGGTGTTCCGAGCTCCCCACCCCTTTGAGGAGGAGCGGGAGGAAAGATTGCGAGAACAAGATGCCGCCCATGGCAGAAACATCGAGACTAGAGGAGAATGTCTCGGCTGGAATCTCCAAAAACGGCTTCCGCATAAAGGGCCCACTGGCGTTGAAAATTGCTGCTGCAGCGGCGACGTCTTGGCCGAATTCTTGCTTGATGCCTTCGACCGCCTTGGCTAGACTGTCCTTGGACGAGACGTCGGTGCTGATACCGATTGCCTTGCCGCCAGCGCTATTGATTTCCTTGGCAAGGCCCTCGTAGTTCTCTGGTTTACGGGCGAGCAGGACGACGGGGTAGTGAGATGAGAACTTGCGGGCGACGGAGGCGCCAGTTCCAGGGCCAACACCGGCGACGATGGCGATGAGCTTGGAGAGTGGCATTGCTGGTATGGAATTATTCGGCGGTATCGTTGTTGTTGTCGGTGTTGATGTTTGACAATGAGAAGATGGAGTCGAATTGGTATCTGATATGCGACGACCAGGGACCTTGATGAATCGATCTTATTATACTTGTGCACTTTTCGCGCTTCTCGCTCTTACACGCCTCAGTACCTTGGAAATAATGTTTAGTAAACTGGTAAAGTCAATGTTTAGTCAACTGGTAAACTACCAAATGGTGTCATGGCGGTTCCTGATTGCATAACTGCGGAGTTACTAGAGCGCGAGGTGCGTCATGATTAATAAGCACCCCTCTTCCACTTGCTCACTATTCTTAGGTGCGTACTTGCGGTGCATACATATTTTGGACGTAACTTCGTTGATGCATTACTATGATCTTTGATCTATGCAGCTCCCCTGTCTCATGACAACCTCATCTACGCCCTGCCCGCCCTACCTACCTGTATCATCTCCCCAGTAGGTTTGTCGTCGCTCCTAAGAACGGGCCAACTAGCTCCATCCGCCTTGACCAGGGTCATCTCGAGCTTGGTACCCAGTATTCTGAACTTGCTCTCTTCAGGTTTGATAGTCGAGAAGAGGGGAAACTCGGTCTGGTAGCGCTTGCTATCTGTAGTGGGCAAATCGAGTTTGACATGTTGTGGTTGGAAGTCGATGACGGCGGTTGCCTTGTCGATTTTCTTGAGGTAGAGGGAGGCGACGACTGAGGTTGCGGTTTGGTAGTAGTCGTGTCTGTGTGTGTGCATAGTTAGTGACTGGTTTTGGAGGCGGATGTCAGGAAGAGGGAAGGGCATAGGGAACGTACCGAACCGTCTCCAGCTTCTCCTCGCCCTCCTTCTTCTTCCCACTACCGACGAAGAGATGTCTGTCTTTTGTCTTGCACCCCTCGATCTTCATAAACTGGTCAAACTCCATGACCCTCCTCTTACAGCAACTCCACCCCTTGCTGCCCTCGTGGAAGATGGGCGCGCCAGGGTGATGCACACAGCTCTCTCCTTCCCGATTGCCTCCTTTGTGCACAGCGCCGCATCCTTTCCGCCTGCACGTCATGCCCTCCTTGATCTCCAGACTCGGGTCGTCGTCTTCAGACTCTGGCGGCGGTGCGGGCGAAGCCGATGGCTTGGGCGTAGCTTGTGCGGTAGGTAGTCTCGGTGCAGGCGCAGGCAGCGATTCCTCTAGCGATCCGAGGTTGACTTGGGTGCCATTGGGTACGTCTGGGGCCTGGACGGGTTCTGGCTTGGGGGTGTCGTCGACGTCAGAGTGCTTTCCCTTTGTGCAGGGCTCGATTGCGAGGAACTCGTCAAAGGTCAGGACGCGAGGCTTGCAGCATTCCCAGCCTGCATCGTCATGTCAACATGTTCCTGTCTTACTCGGCGTGTACTGGGTTGTGCTGACCTACCTTTCTGCCCCTCATGGAATTTCGGTGGGCCGGGATGGTAAACACACTCCTCGTTGTCGTCGTCGTACGTCTTGCCGCAGCCCTTGTGAACACACTTCTTCGCCATGGTATCGGTTTGTGCAGAAACGCGCCTAACGAGGGGTGAGTGTTGCGATGCCCCAGATTTTGTTCCGCTGTTTCGGAATATTCTGGAAATCAGCCAGAGCGGTCACCGATATCATTGGGGTCCAAGCGCGAGCTTAATCCTGGGCCTTGAGCTTTGCATCTTTGGCGTCACGTCGCGTCCACTCGGTCTTGCCTGTCTGTCTTGTACGCCCAAAGCAGTCGTTACCGCGTGTGTGGTTGTCAACCAGTCGCCAACATGTTCCGCGCCACTTCCCGTCTGCTCGCTTGCCGCATCACCTTCTTCACCCGAACCCCATGCGGCCTGTGCGACACGGCAAAAGCCGTCGTCCAGAATGTCAGGGCGAAAAGACCCTTCGAGTACGAGGAGATAAATGTCATGGACTCCGGCCACGAAAAGTGGAGAAGTCTGTACGAGTTTGACACTCCGGTGGTAAGGAGACCCGGACACCAACGATATAATATTGCCATGCGCAGAGTACCTGAGTGTTCAACTAGATCCACATCGACAAGGCCGAAGCTAAGGAGACGAGCACATCTTCACTGAAGCTTATGCATCGTTTCAAGGAAGACGAAGTAACCAAGGTCATGGACCAAGCAGAGCGATCATGAGGACGACATCGCGTACAAACAACTCTTTTGATACACCTAGCCCCACCATGACTTTTCGCGCCCCGCAACTCCAGATCGTCTCCGACATTCACCTAGAAAATCCCATCACCAATCCGCAGTACTTACACACCAAGCTCAACGTCACCGGCAATGTATTGTTCCTACTTGGGGACATTGGCCTAGTCAAGCACCATGGTCTCTTCGTGTTCCTGCGAAATCTCCTCGACGTGAACCGCAGCTGTCGCATCTTCTACGTCCTAGGCAACCACGAAGCTTACCAGACGACCCTCGAAGATGCCATCGAGAAGATGCGAGAATTCGAGGACATGGCAAGACAAGAATACGCTGGTCGCTTCAGCTTCCTCTTCCGCGACCGGTGTGATCTCAATGAGCAAGTGACAGTACTGGGCTGCACACTCTGGAGTAGCATTCAGCCCGATCAAGCTGCAGAAGTTCGTTCTAGAATGAAAGACTACAACCAAGAACGCGGCATACAAGACTGGACGCCTGAAAGAAGTTGCACAGAACATACCCGCGATGTAGAGTGGCTGAACGAGCAAGTCAGCCACATCCAAGCGACTGAACAGCATAGGAGCATAATCATTGCGACACACCACTGTCCTACAACTGATCCTCGCGCGACTGACCCAAAGCACGCTTCTAGCTCCATGAGTTCTGGTTTCTGCTCCGATTTGTCAATGGAACTATGTTGGACGAGCCCGGCGGTCAAGGTGTGGGCTTTTGGACATACGCATTATAGTTGTGCGTTCAGGAACCATGTCACGGATACGTTGGTCGTATCGAATCAGAAAGATAATGGTGGTATTGTGGGGAGTGGCGAGAGTGCAAAGAGAATGAAGACGGTAGCAGTAGAGCAAATGGGGGATAGGTGGCAGGTTGTGGAGTACGTGCAGGCACTAGGGAAGCCAAGATGGGAAATGCATGAAGTAACAGAGTGATGCATGATGACGATGACTTCATAAATTGAAGGAACGTAGAGAAGGCCTATTAGATTGTTACGACAAATCACTGGAGCACTTGCTTCGTGAAGCAATGAAGCGAGTCAAATCTGATTTCAAAAACGCGTATTCAACGTGGCAGGTATAAGAAAGCTTTCAAAAAGTAAAACTCAGTTTACAGGGTATCTATACGGAAATCTCCATCACCCCAGAACGCCCTTCATTTCATCCCATTTCTACCACTATCCCCTTACTTCCTGAACAAATTCGTCGCACTCCCCATCAGCGGATTAGGCTGAAACTCCATGTCATTCCCACCCACAAACAGCGGCACAGTATCATCATCGACCCTACTCTTCGGCTTCAGCTCCTCCCCCCTCGCAATCTCAATCGTACTAATCACCGGCAGCGCCAACAGCAACAATGGCAGCAGTTGACCAAAACTCCAGTTGCCTTCTGACGGACCAACCAAATGCACAGATTTCGGCGGTGTACCAAAAGCCTGAGATTCCAAGACGACGCGAATCGTAGCGCCGACGCCCATGGCGAGACAGGCAAAGAGGCCGATGACTTGGACAGTCTTGAGCCACTTTGGGTTTGAGCGGTTGTGCAAGTACCAAGTTGCGAAGCCAAAAGTGAGGACTTGGCCGGCGATTACGGCAATAGTGCCTGCGATTGAGAGGGCGGCGTTGGAGCTTGTGCCTTTGCTTTCCACTTGCCACACACAGGCAATCGGCAGCCTGGGTTCCATGTTCTTCATTACAGTTTGCAGGATAAAGATGCCAGATAATATCCCCAGGAACATGTTGATGAGCATCAGAAGCTGCCTGATCCATCGGAGTACCCAGTCTCTCTTGAAGTCGTTTACCAGAGCGAGTAAAGTGGCGAGGTTCGTAGCGGTGGATAGCAGCGAGAGGAGCCAGATGATGAAGAAGTGGTATGGCACCATGGTTTTCATCTTTGCGAGGCCGACGGATTGGATGCCGATTCCGGTTAGGATTTGCTGGTCGGAGAAGGATTGGAGGAGTTTGCGGGATATGGGCGCGGAAGTGGATTTGCGGAGGCCGAGGAGGATTATGGCGGCTGAGAGGAGGATGGAGAGCATGTTTGTTATTATAAAGGATAGAAGCGTCTGTGAGGTTTGGGGTCAGTAGGAGGACCTTTGTAGGTTGCGCGCATGGGTTCAAAGTCGAGACGTACGCCTGCGCCTGCTACTCCAGCATCTGTGTTTGTCGTCTCGGGGACGGTAGAGCAATTGAACGTCATGGTTCCTGTTCTTGCCTCTTACTTCTCTTCGGTATCGTGTCTACAAAGAGCGTGGTCGCGTCAGGCCAGCATGCGCGGAATCGTCGGAATTGTGCTATAGTGTCGCAGACTGAAATCGCAGAATCGCAGATACGCGCGCAAACAGACGGACGTTAAAGAAAGAGTGGCGCTAGACAGCTACAAGTAGAATTGTGAAAGTGAATGTCAAGGTAGAATCAAGACGGCTTGCACAGCCTCAAGCCGATGTCATCATCAACCGCCAGGGTCTCGCATCCCTCGCATCTAATTTAAGGCATGTTGGCGAGCGCTCAACGGCATTCGCAGCCCAGGGGTAAAGATCGACGCGTGAAACAAGGCGGCAATGCTGGCCAATGGACGATCTTTGCCCGTTGACATCTGTGGCGCAGCGCTTAATCTGCGACAGATGCTGGGCCAGTTAGAGATGCGGGGTAGGCAATCTTCATGGATAGACGATGATGTTGTGTTATGCGTAGAAGGGGATTTGGAGCGGTGGTGAAGGAGAAGTGGGGTACTTGAGGTGAGGGCGCTTGCGCAGGGGAATGGGCGGGCGTGCAGGAAGGGTCCTCGACGGCTTGTCTCTTAGCGCGCAGCCGGATGGTAGCGGCCGGGCTTAAGGGCAATCTTCATTTGTTGTCAGTCCATCACTTCACCTACAACAGTCCGTCAAGTCTCATAGTACAGCAGTCCAAAATCTCTATTTGCCACAAGTACGAGCAAGTAATTCTCTCAAAGGTCTAGCTGTACCTGTAGTACCACCTTATGCTTCTCCCATCTCATTGTCTGAGGGTATGGGAGCTGGCTTGTTCGTCGGTGCATAGGCGCTCTTCTCCCTAATCTTCGCACCTTGTAAGTAAAACCAAACCGGCACAGGAACCATTGCAGCAGCAACACATCCAAGCAACGTAGCAGCCCATTCAATACCCATGCCCTCGAACATCTGTCGCGCGAAGAGAGGGAACGCAGCTCCACAAAGACTACGAAGGAACGTGTTTGCAGCAATCGCCGAGGCGGCAAACTAGACCGTGCATTAGCATGCGCAAGGATGTGTGAAGGACGGTCTTTTCTTACCATGAGGTAGGCGTCGATGAGGTAGTTGAACGCCTGCAGGAAAATACTCATGATGCCAAACCCGATCAATAGCCCAGAAAGCGTAGGCACAATCCAATGGATATCCGCCTTATAACCTGTCCATCCGAACCAGAATATTCCTCCCGCGAAACAAACTCCGCCAGCAATAACCTCTGGTAACCGCCATTCTGGAATGGGAACGTTATTATTTGCAGCGAGTTTCTTCTGGTACCCCGGTTGTCGAACAAAGACAAGAGTGCCAGCCAACAGCTCTCCTATAATCGCGCCGAAGAATGGCAGACCACCTACACCGGGGTTCATCCTGTGGACGCCCTGGAAGACTAATGGATATGCTGTGAGAAAGAGATATAGCAGTCCGTAAATGAATGCCATGTATACACTCAGCAGCAGCACGATGCGCTCCGTGACCAGCATCCTGAGGGGTCTAGAAAAGTTCTTTTCAAGCAGCTCGCGGAAGTCGATTTCTATCTCTTCCTGCTTGGCGTGGATACCCCAGTTTTTGGTGCGTCGGCGAAGTTCTTCGGCTTTGGCGACGAGGATCATGGGTGGGTACGATTCGGATAAGAAGAGGAGGTTGAGGGTGAAGGCTGCGAAGCCCATGAAGGAGCTGGACTGTATATCAGCAGATGTATGGTGTATAGTTTGTAGGGACAGCAGAAGTGCTTACACGAGGTATTGAGTCCACCGCCAACCGAGATCAGGGTCCATGACTATGAAGCCACCGATAAAAGGCGCAAGGAAGGGACCACTAAAGACCATGACACTAAACACAGTAATCGCCATCCCTCTTGTCCTGTTTCCAAACATGTCGGAAAACACTGCAGCAACACACTAAACCTCATGTCAGTGCCTACGCTCAATCGTAAGGGGAAGCCAAATGCTACTCACAGTAATCGGACAAGCCCCAAAGAACCCTGAGAAGAACCGACAAATCAACACAGTCTGCAAATCTTTGCCCGTCGCACACGCAATCTCAAACACAGAAAACCCAAAGCTCGCTATAACAAGCGGCAGCCTCCTCCCTTTCAACTCTGAAAACGGCGCCCATAGGATCGGTCCCGTCGCGAACCCCAACACATACAACGACGTCCCCAGCGTCGCAACCACAGATCCCACAGCGAACTTTTCCGAGATTTGCCTCGTCGCTGTACTGAATATCGAGCTGGCAAATGCAGCCGTCATGGTCGTGAAGCCCAACATGGCAGCTGTAAAGATCTTCTTCCTAACAGCCCAATTCTGGGCGTGCAAGGGGTCGTCGGGTCCATCGAATTCTACGACGTAGTCTTCTTGTGAGCCTAAGGGGGGTGGGTAGGGTTTTCCGGCTCCGAAGGCGGGTAAAGGGCGGGAGCGAGAGGATCTGCTGCGGAAGATGGAACCCACGGTGTGGGAGTGTTGGCTTCGTTGTGTGTGGATGCGACTCAAGGTTGACGTGTGGTGGTGGAGGTTATCGGTATCGGAGGGCTGCTCGGGAGGTGGTCTGGGTTTCGCGTCTGAGGTATCCGGTGTTGTATTCGAGCCGGTTGCTGTACTTGACGAGGTACCAGTACGTGTAATATTACCCTCTTTTTCTTCGTCTAGCTCTGGTATAGGCGTATGTGTTTGTAGAAAGCGGTGTTGGCTAGCATATTGTTCACCCTTCTCCACATAATGGTCTTGATCATCCATGGTAATGGTAACTTTGAGTCTGATGCGATAGGATATGTCTCGAGCATTTGAGGCGTATATTATACATTATGCTTGCTTCATATGCTCAAGCATATGGATCACAGAGGCATGAAAGTCCGACCCTCCGCACCGTTATCCCACTGAAGCCGGTGTTCGCCTTCAACGGATCGGATACTTTATAATACACCGAACTGCCGGTGAAGTATACTCGCGAGAAGGAAAGCGCGAGTTTTGCTTAAGACATCGAAAGTGACTTCTGTATCGTATACTGTTCATAACAGTTTTCTTCCTTGTACACCACAACTCTGAGATACTGGCAATGCTACATGTGGCATTCAAGCTGTCTCCAGTGTTTGATGTTGTTCGGTGTCCAGTGTCCAGCCGTCGGGCGTTTTGGGATGCCGAAGGAGCGAAGCCGCGTCGACCATAAGTAGCTACCAACTTCTTTCGGCAATAAACTGCCACGTTCGGCCCTGTCTTTCGTACAACAGAGCGATGACGCCAGAATCGAAGGAATGTACGCTACTGATGACAGACAGCAGGGCTACATATGCCGAGGCTTATTTGCAACAGATGCACGACGTGGTGAGTCGGAGCTCACATTGTCAGCAAGAGCAGCATTGTCGCCTTCGGGTCTTACTAGTATGTGGACGATATCTGCGGCTGATCTTTTAACTTCCTGTTGAGTATACAAGGAAGCAGAGTTAGCACCTATGCTTTCCACTGTACAGAGGGCCATAAGGGTGGATAAGTATTAGTGTCGTCGGTGGAGGCTGAGTTCACTCTGGCTAGGCATCCATGGATTTCTTGTGGCTGAACAAGATGCATTTACCCCGCAGGCGTCAGCATCTCCAAACCTCCAAACTGACATCCTTCAAGAGTATCCAGTGCGAAAACAGAGATACTAGGTTCGTAAAAATACTTCAGTCCCTTTTCGGTTACTGATCTAGTTTTAGTCACATCTTGTCGCCTCTATCCTAGTGCGCATCAATGTATGCACGTTATCCATCAGCCTTGAACCTTCAAAAAGACCAGCAGTAGTTCAAGATGACACAAGCTGTGTCCGAATGGCTCGCTCTTGACGTAAAAGATATCGACGAGAAGAAGCTACTGCCAGGTTTTATTGGAAAAGATGGCGTGCAACCGCATCTTCCAACACAAATGGTGAAGATACCGTTCGACAATCCTGATCAAGTTGCTGTGGTCTCGTGGCGCTGGGACGGAGATCTACGAACCAAGGGCTCCTGGAACATTGCGAGTGTTGTAAACGTCGCAAAGCGGCGAGGTATTCGATATCTGTTTATCGACACCATCTCCATCGACCAAACATTGCCTGTCGACGACCTCATCGAACAAGTTGTAGCGTTCTCGACACTGTACACGAAGATTACGGTCCTCGCTGCCTACGATAAGACTGGAGATGACTGGAGACATATGAAATCCACTGTTCTACGTCCGTGGATTCTGAACGAGATCCGCCTTTTCCGGCAGAATTCCGGCACAATCATCTACGCAGGACATGCTCGCCAGGGTTGTATGCATGCTGGACAGATTGGAGAGGGAGGTATTGGAGTAAGGTTGGCTGCGTATGGTGTCTCACACAAGGACTCCTACTTCAAACTCTTGCTCGAGACCATCTGGTGTACTAGCTTCATTGAATCCATCATTGGTGTACTACTTGAGGATGTTGGGATGTCTTCCACCTTGGACTTCAAATACATCATACATGCTTACTCACACATTCTTTCTGTTGCGTACGAACAGATGGAACGCAATGACTACCTTCTAACGACGGCGATCCTCTGCCATGCTCTTCGGAAAGATGACTTGGCGGAAAAAGGCTTCAGGATCAAGAGAAACATTGAGAAGCTTCGCTACTGTCGTTACAGTTTTACCGCAGTCTCAGATGGTTCAAATGGAGTATGGGAATACTATAAGATCTTTCTAGATGGGACAAAAGTTGCTCTATGGCGTGCTCACAGATATGATCAAAGATTGCACTCCCAAAAGCTTGACAAGCTTCCCAGTACTGACCGCGTCATCTTCGCAGCATTGGGTCTTACGGCCTCAGAATACAATGATTTTGTAGGAGCAGAAGAAGCAAGGCGCGAGTGTCTACTGATGGACAATGGGAAGAAGATGCCACCACCTGCATTGGAAGTTGTTGAGGTTGACCTTTCACTCGACGCACCTACGGTTTGACGCTATAGGGGAAGGATAGCATGCTCAGAAAAAGCGGACGGTTTGCGGCGGTATGGGAGAGGTAGTAGTAGCAATAGTGCCCACTCATTTGTAAGGTTGTACTTTATCAAAACAGCACATATCATAAGCTTGTACTGTACATACTTACCTTGCGCAGTAGTCCAAAATGCGCATGGTCGTCATGATCAACCTCGCAACCTTTACACTTCTTAGTTGTCTACTTTCATACACGTGGTAGAAGGTCGGGAGTACGTGTGCTGCAGCGTTAAATCTACGCTTGCAGTCAAGAGCTTCCACAGCGAGCATGGGTCAGCCTTCGGTCGTACGGAGGCGCAAATAGCACACAAGTTCATCACAGAAGCAGACTCTGGCATTGTTCGCTGAGGTCAAAGACCGAACTCAGCCATTGCTCGACAGAGGCACAAAGTGTGGTGAAGCGTGACATGATCGGTCACCCACCCACGACGTCAATATCCCTGTTACGCGATTGATCAAGTCACAAGTGCATAAGTGGCAAAATGTGTTGTTGATCCCACAGTGGGAAGTTGGTATCTCTACCATGTCGTGATTTTGGTATTCGTCTAGCAACTGCTCATAAAGACGTTATAACCGTCCGTCATGATCATGCATAGTCTTCGTCAAAAGGTCATAACAACGCGCGCGCCAACAGCAAGTTGTCTACAACTTCTGCATAGCGACAACGTCGGTGGACTGGACGTGGTCCTCGAACTCTTCGATCTGTTGCTGGAGCTCGTCCAGCGAGACCTTGTCGTCCTCGACGACCAAGTTGATCTGGAGCTTCTTGATACCGAAACCGACAGCGACCAACTTGGAGGCACCCCAGACGAGACCGTCCTTCTCGATGGAGAGAACGTTCGCCTTGAGCTCGTCCATGTTTGTCTCGTCATCTGGAAGCTGTTAGTACACAGGTAGGATAAAGCAGAGCCAAAGAACATACCCCATGGCTTGACGTCAAGGGTGACGATGGACTTGGCAGCAGGCTTGACCTTGCCGGCCTTCTTCTTGTTGTACTCAGCAAGGCGCTCCTCCTTGATGCGGGCAGCCTCAGCGTCCTCCTCCTCGTCGTCGGAGCCGAACAGGTCGACCTCGTCGTCGTCGTCCTCAGCCTCCTTCTCAGGGGCCTTGGCGGGGTTGAGGGTGAGCTCGGAGGACTCGGGGCCGTAGGCAGTGAAGTCCTTGGTTGGGTCACCGGGGAGGGAGTCGAACTCGGCCTCGAAGGTGAGCATGTGGTTGTACCACCTCCATGCGTATGGGTACTTCTCGGGAGCAGGGATCTGCTTGATCTGCTGGTAGACCTTTACATCGGCCTGCGATGGGGAGTAGCTGGGGCATGTTAGCTGATGACTCCTCCATGGTGTCTGGATAAGATGCAGCAGAAACAAGGGATAGATCAGAGTTGCGACAAGCGCGTGGTTTTGTATTCAGATAGCGGGGTCTTAAGCCGCCTCATTAACACGGACCAATTGTTCTCATCATGAAAGGGTGGGAGTGCGACGCGATGCAGTGGGAAAATACAAGGCGGGACGAAATGCGAGGCGGGGTAGGAACTTACCCAACGATGTAGCTGCGGGTCCTGACATAGTTGTTCAGGAGAGTCAGGCCTGCTTCGGAGACGAGATCGGTGAAACCCATATTTGCAGTTGTGTGGTTGCGAGTATGGAATGGAGGAATCGAAGTTGTTGTGTCGAGAAAAAGAGGGACGACCGCAGTTTTTGATGGAGGAAATTGCGCTGAGAAAAACACGCTAGCCTTGGCGCTAGCACGTGCCCCTCCCTGCCCGCGACAATGACAGCGACGAAGACACAGTGCCAGCCACAGTCGTTTACCTTTATGCATCTGGACCTCGCATGCATACGAGTCGGTCCCACCTGTTCTCCTCGGCTTTTGCCTGCATTGGCTGTGGATGTTGAAGCCTGAAATGTGTGCTCATAGACGCGTAGAAAGCTGTCGAACCACCGCGCATCTTCGCCGAAGCCTGTGCTCGCCCCATCAGTCACGAATATAATGATGCCACTTCCGTCTTCCTCAATCTGACTCTTGCTCGTTTTCTGACTCCGACATCGTCATGCTGACCAGTAGAGCACGCATAGCCGCGAGGCGCATCGCCTCACCCTCCATCCCACGATCACTTCCCATTCGTACATCGCCGTTATGTCTCAACGCATGCGCATCACGATTGCCTCAGCAACAAAAGCTCCTAAGACCGCTTGTTTCGTCGAGGACATATGCAAGTGGAGGCCGACCGCAACCTCCAGGTGGAACGCATCGCATGAACCTGGGTGGTGAGCCGGAAAAGCCCGCTTTGGAACAATATGGTGTAGATCTTACGGAGCGAGCGCGTGATGGCAAACTAGATCCAGTCATCGGACGAGACGGCGAAATCCAACGTACCATCCAAATTCTGTCGAGACGAACAAAGAATAATCCTGTCTTGATAGGTTCCGCAGGAACAGGAAAGACGGCGATTCTTGAAGGTCTAGCACAGCGCATCGTAAAAGGTGACGTACCCGAATCGATCAAAGACAAGCGCGTCATCTCCCTCGACCTCGGATCCCTTATTGCTGGCGCGAAATTCCGGGGAGATTTCGAGGAGCGACTCAAGAGCGTCTTGAAGGAAGTCGAGGAGGCCAACAAGGGTGTCATACTATTTGTGGATGAGTTGCACACATTGCTAGGCTTGGGTAAAGCGGAGGGTAGCATTGATGCTAGTAACCTTCTGAAGCCTGCGCTTAGCCGTGGAGAGCTACAACTCTGTGGAGCGACAACACTCAACGAATACCGACAGATTGAGAAAGACGCAGCGCTTGCGAGACGGTTCCAACCAATTCTAGTAGGCGAGCCGACCGTACAAGATACTATCTCGATCCTGCGCGGTATCAAGGAACGCTACGAGGTTCATCATGGTGTGCGCATTACCGATAACGCTCTAGTCGCCGCTGCTTCGTACAGTAACCGATATATCACGGACCGATTCCTTCCAGACAAGGCTATTGATTTAGTAGACGAGGCTGCCAGTGCGCTACGTCTCCAGCAAGAGAGCAAGCCCGACGCGATCCAAGAGCTCGACCGCCAGATCATGACAATTCAAATCGAGCTTGAGTCACTTCGCAAGGAGACCGATATCGCCAGCAAAGAACGACGTGAGCGTCTTGAGCAAACTTTGAAACAAAAGCAAGACGAAGTGAAGGTGTTGACCGAGAAATGGGAAAAGGAGCGAGCCGAGCTCGATGAGATCAAAAACGCGCAGACAAACCTTGAGAGGGCGAAGCTCGAGCTTGAACAAGCCCGCCGAGAGGGTAACTTTGCGAAGGCTGGCGAGCTGCAATACAGCAGGATCCCTGAGCTAGAGCAGAAGCTTCCCAAAGACGAAGAAGTTACTGCGGGGGCCAATCGACAGGGCTCTTTACTGCATGACTCTGTTACTGCAGACGACATTGCGTCTGTCGTATCCCGTACGACTGGCATCCCGCTGTCCAAGCTCAACTCGGGCGAGAGTGAGAAGCTCATTCACATGGAAGACACTCTGCGGCAATACGTCAAGGGCCAGGATGAGGCCCTAAAGTCTGTTGCAAACGCCATTCGTCTGCAGAGAGCTGGGCTATCTGGCGAGAACCGGCCCATCGCTTCTTTCATGATGTTGGGACCGACTGGTGTAGGAAAGACTGAAGTTTGCAAGAGGTTGGCGGAGTATCTCTTCAGCACTCCCCAGGCTGTCATTCGATTCGACATGAGCGAGTTCAGCGAGAAGCACACCGTCTCGCGCCTCATCGGTTCTCCTGCAGGCTATGTTGGGTACGAAGACGCCGGCCAGCTCACTGAAGCTGTCCGAAGAAAGCCCTATGCAGTCCTCCTGTTCGATGAATGGGAGAAGGCCCACAAAGACATCTCAACACTGCTCTTGCAAGTGCTTGACGAAGGGTTCCTCACGGATGCTCAGGGCCACAAGGTTGATTTCCGTAACACCATCATCGTCATGACATCGAACCTTGGAGCCGATATCATCGTCGGCGATGACGTCCTGCACTCGGTGGACAAGGACTCCAGCGAGATCTCGCCAGCAGTACGTAGCGCTGTCATGGATGTCGTTTCCGCCACATACCCACCAGAATTTCTCAACCGTCTCGACGAGTTCATCGTCTTCCGCCGTCTGTCACGCGAAGCACTCAGAGACATCGTTGACATCCGTTTGAAGGAACTGCAGCAGCGACTGGACGATCGCAGAATCGTGTTAGAATGTCCGGACGAAGCCAAGCAATGGCTATGTGATCGGGGATACGACCCGAAGTTCGGTGCTCGGCCACTGAACAGACTCATTGCAAGAGAGATTGGCAACAGCTTAGCGGACAGGATTATCCGTGGAGAGATTCGCAGCGGGGACACCGCCAAGGTCGCCATCAACGAGGAAGGCACCGGTCTCACCGTCGCTGCCGCATGAACCAGTATGACTAACGATGATATGACTGTATAACAGAATGTAAACTGTACTATTGCATGTACATAATAATGTAGCATTAGCGGTGTTTGTAGGTAAACGATTTCCTCTCTGTAGACTGTATCAATGCATACGATACCCTGATCAGGTTCAGTATTTTGTACTTGCGGAAGGCACGCGTCACGTAATTGCTTACATGCGACTTCCTCTTTTCCTCTCAACTCACTTCATTCACTGTTCTCTCACCTCACCAAAGTACTGTGACCAGCAAAATCACCATCCTCGATCAAGGTGATGGCGCGCAATCATACTACCAGGCCTCCGCATCGGCATCAAGGTAGTCGCAGTAGCGCTTCTTCTCGCGGCAATCGCAGTAGTCAGATCAGTCGCACGCCCACTTCCACCAGCAGTTCGCGGGCTTCCTCCAAGCGTGCCGCTTCCAATGTGCCCTCTGGTCCGAGCAGGCCTCGCGAACAGGTCCGAAGAGGACCTTTTCTGGACACGTCGACGGACACGCCTTCCGAAGCTCGTAACGAAGCCGAAGAGAATGATGATACATTGATCGAGGTTATCATGGCCGTTGATCTGACGCCGCGTGGTACGGTGGGATGTTGTTACTATGTCGCAAGAGACGAGAAGCTGTACTTCATGGAAGACATTCAGTGTGGAGATGTTGATGTCATCGAAGCCCGTATGTTCTTCGATACTGAACGTAGGCGGGCTACTAACGAAACCACAGTAAGAACATTCATCGAGCCAACAGTGATTCTGGTATCGACAAAGATTGACGACAAGCTGATTGAGCGCTTTGATCCAGAGGCTGAGAATGCCGACTACGCACATAGTGACAATGATCAATTTCGCCTTCCATTCATCTTAGAGGTGAGACCACCAAATGAGTTCTCTTACGAGGTTGGGAAAAACAAGCTCGTCAGTCTGCGCCTAGGCCTGGAACATGGTACTCGCGTCAGCTTCAGAGTTCCGGGAGAGATCGTTCCCATGGATCACTTGGATGAAGAGGGGACGATAGGTCAACAAGGTCAACTGCTCCGGCTCGCAGGTTGGGTCGACCTTGAAAGTCGTTCCACAGTAATATTCCGTTCCTCGCAGGAATCCACGCCACTAATACTAAGTAGGTTGGCTGCGCCGGAGCACTCGTATCGTATCTTCAACGTCGACGCGCTGTTGCATACCTTCCAGGTGACCATGCAGCATACTTGGTGTTCCGTATCGCAACTTTGGAGATGTTCAGTCTACGAGAGACGATGTTCATCAACGCAGACACACTTCACTCTCTACAGATCATGGGTGCCGAATCCCATCCGCATTCGCACAATAAAGGGCCCACCAAAACCAGATCTGGTGAAAAAGAGGGCCTGTCTGTGTATGGTCTATTCCACCACCTAGCGCGGACGCCGCAAGGAAGATTCCTACTTCGGCAGCAGTTCCTTCGTCCTAGCCTCAACCTCGATGTGATCAACGAAAGGTTGAGCGCTCTCGAGGTCTTCACCCGCCCAGACAACGATCCTCCGCTACAGAGTCTCGTACAAAGTTTGAAGAGTGTTGGCAACATGCGTGTCATGATGGTGAATCTGAGAAAAGGTGTGGGTGGTTCGACAAAAGGGGCTAGAGGCTTCTCCAAAAGCATATGGACAGCAATCCGAGCGTTCGTATTCTATGCACTCAAGCTCAAGGACACGCTGCTGGATATAATCCGTGGAGAGACTTTGGCAATTAGGAACAAGGTGATTGAGCAATTTGAAGGGTACCATCTGGCTCAGATCGGAAGGAGGATCAGCGAGACCATTGACTTGGAACGCTCGACAGAGGAAGGTCGCACCATCATCCTACCAGGGGTTAACGAGGAGCTGGACCAGATGAAGCACACTTTGGACAGTCTCGACGACTTCCTCAATCGAGTTGCGCGGAAGCTGTCCGAAAAGATGCCTTCTGACATCAGAGCTACGCTGAATGTCATCTACTTTCCGCAGGTCGGCTTTCTCTGCACTACCCCCATTGATCAAGTGACCGGGAACGCGGTCTATGACGGTACTTTCGACAGTCCTTGGGAGAGGATGTTCTCTACCGAAGAGCAAGTCTACTTCAAGAACAGCGAAACGCGAGAAATGGATGATCACTTCGGTGACGTTTACGGTATCATCTCGGACCGCGAGATTGAGATCAGCCATGAGCTCGCTCAGTTCTTGCTGCAATATGAAGAACTGTTGACATCCTGTTCGGACATATGCGGAGAGCTGGATAGTCTGCTAGCCTTGGCGCAAGGCGCGAAGATCTACAAGCTCTGTCGCCCTCGTATGACACGCGAGAATGTCGTACGCATCGAAGGGGGTCGGTGAGTCTACTTTTCCACACTTAAGGCATAACTGCTGACTTTGGTGCAGGCACATACTGCAAGAACTTACTGTACCATCTTTCGTCGCGAACAATACATACTTGAGAGGCGGCGAGGGTGATAGAAGCTTTGAAGAAGCCGATGGGAACTGCGGCACCAGGACTCAAACACTCACCAGCTCTGCAGCTCGCCTTGCATACGAGCACAAGAACAGCCCAAGTATGCTCGTTCTAACTGGACCTAACTACTCGGGCAAAAGCGTCTACCTCAAACAAGTCGCCCTCATCGTATACATGGCGCATATCGGAAGCTTCGTTCCTGCAGACAGCGCAAAGATCGGACTGACAGACAAGATCCTATCTAGAGTCACGACCCGCGAAACAGTATCTCGTGCCCAGAGTGCCTTCATGATAGATCTCCAGCAGATATCACTCGCACTGAGTCTAGCTACTCGCCGAAGCTTACTCATTATAGACGAGTTTGGCAAGGGGACTGAGTCCAGTGATGGAGCCGGTCTAGCATGCGCAGTCATGGAACACTTACTAAGCTTAGGCTCCGAGCGGCCAAAAGTGATAGGTGCCACGCATTTCCACGAAATATTCGAGATGGGCCTACTCAAGCCTAGGCCTGCGCTTGCCTTCGGCCACATGGAGGTACGCATCGATGTCGAAGCTTCGGAAGTCAGCGATCAGATAACGTACCTCTACAACTTCCGCGAGGGCCGCAGTACTTCAAGTTTTGGTACATGCTGTGCGGCTTTGAACGGCGTTCCTCCAGAGATCGTTCAACGTGCAGAGAACCTCATACTGCTTTCTATGCAAGGTGAGGATCTTGTGGCTGCCTGTTGTCAGATGCCAGAAGATGAAGCTGCGGAACTCGAAGAAGCGGTATGTGACATCATGCGTCTGAGAGTACTGTTTAATGTGAAATTAGGAGCAAATTGCGAGAGGCTTCCTTGAAGCAGATTTGTACCAAGACCCAAAGGCCACCTTGGCGGATATACTGACTATATCTACAACTACTGATTCACGCAACTGGTGAGAGATGATGTGGTAATAGCATATGATATGCAAGATGGAACACAGATGGGATGAGATGGAATAATGCGGTATAAAGGTGGTCAAGAGATGCGTCGGGTTCCGGCGGACGCGGCGGGAACCTGTGCTGACGAGAACACCAACATTTCCCTTTAATAGTGAATACCCATGTTCTAGATGAGATAATCGATATTGAAGCGATCGTCGGCGAGATCATGTTCCAGTCATCGAAGTATGTTATTCCATCGCAGCGACGCGAAAAGCCTAGAATCTCCTTCGGCGTGTCGCGGAGTCGCCGGGTCCGCCGGACCCCGGAGATTCACGCTGGCTCATGGGTTCCAAGGTTTGGGTCTACATTGGGCCTGCACGGGCCTGGAACTCAAGTCCCGGAATTAGTTTGTCACTCTCAACGTACACGTGTCAACAGCGTAACTTGGGGTTCCTACTGACCCTCTATAACGGCGGATATGGATGGAGACATGGATGAATTGCCTGAAGGGGCTACAGGCAAACGTGCGGTACGATCGGTCATCCATATGATGCTACAGCCCTAACGGCCCGCTCGAAGTGTGATTCCTGCAGAACCAAGAAAATTCGATGCGATAGGCAGGTGCCATGCTCGCAATGTAGAGCGAACAAGAGTAGTAAGTGAAGATGCTAGCACACACTTGATCTTTGCGATGAGTTGTGTCGTTGGCCAAGCACCCTGGTTCGATGAACAGACCGTATGTCTTACGGGTTCAACGTGGTGGCTGACGAGCCAAGTCTGCAGAACCACGGCACTTCCAGAAAAAGGGCATAGGCGAGTTCATATTTCTCAAGAATAGTATGTCATCCAACCCGTCCTTGGGCACTTTTTTAATTCGTCCAGTGAGAAGAAGATACATGGCCTCGACGACCGTCTTACCAACATCGAGCACGCGCTTGCCAGTATAGCCTCCAAATTAGAGAACAACCAGACTCCTTCAGCTTCCGGAGAGTCGGTTAGCCAGATAAGGACGCAGCAAAGCCGACTTTTTGACAGCATTGTCGTTCCGGCTGTGGAGACACCTGCGCATTTCGAAGGCAAGACTGGAAACAACACGCAGTCAGACTATGTCCGAAATTTACTTGTCCAGGTAGTGGGCGAAACACCATCAGTGGGTCAGAATGCAGAAGTCAGAGCCGCATTGACAGCAATGGAGGAGTTGGTCGCTCGACACAACCATGACACAGCTTTAACGACTTCACTAAACCAACCCTTGCTCGACCGCTCCGTTGCAAGTGTTGATGATGAAACGCTAGGACGGCCTCCTTGGGAGGTTGTAACGTCTGTATTAGACAAAGCTTTGAGTCATTCAGCCTCTTCGAGATAACCTAGGAAACCGCTGACTTTCTTACAGAGGCACCGAACTTGATGTTCGCTAATCTGTCTTCAATGCTGAAGTTGGAGACATTGTGTGAGATCATTGAGGATGCCTATTTCCATCCAACCACATGCGGCACTGCGCGCCGTCTTCTAGCGTACGGTGTGCTTTTCAACCTCTTCACGTGGTTCTCGATGACGCCATGGAGTGGTATCAATATGAAGACCTTGAAAGAGTATGTGTAGCTATGATAGGTCACCTTTTCCCCAGAGATAACATCGCTGACAGTGTTGAGGTATGCTCTACTGGGTAAAGCCGCACACATCTTCACTACCTTTATATCGGCTAACGCAGGTCAAACACAGCCAAAAAACATATGGAAATCGCCCTGAGTCAACTCGGCATGTTCTACTCAGCGACCTATGAGCATGCTGCAGCTCTTTGTGTGGGTACAGCCTGCGCGATTCAGCAGTGTAGGCCCTCGCTTGCCTGGGTTCTAGTCTCCAACGCCGCCGAATTATGCCAAAATCTAGGCTACCACCGATTCGAAACGATGAAGTATGATACAAAACAAGAACAGAGATTTAAGATGCACATTTTCTGGTTTGTGTGCATGTTTGAAAAGCAACTATCACTGCGCTTAGGCCGCGTGAGTCGAATCCATGATTGGGATGTATCGTTACCTCTTCTCGCTATGAGGGAGACAGCGCCCAATGGCTTTAAAGGAGGCGACAAGTTGATTTACTGGGTCAAGGTGGCTAAGGTCTCGGGGCAGATCTACGAAAAACTTTACAGTCCAGCTGCGTTCCGCAAACCGTCCGAAGAGCGATCCCGGACGGCCGCTGCTCTCGTAGAAGCGATGAATAAGGCTTGGAGTGAACGAGGACAAGGAAGTATCATGGACATGAAGGAGAATTTGAGCTTAAACGAGACTGAGGTGCCGTCCAAGCGCAGGAAACTTCGGCATGAAGGCCAAGTTGCTTTGGAGCCCGATACGAATACGCAAAGTCAGTTGCACTGAAGGCCAATGACAACTTTCAACTGATATGTGTTAGGTGTTTCCAGTCGCTTAGAGGGCGTCTTCCTCTATGCCGACGTTGTAGTGCACTACTCGACCTGCGCACTCATACAGCGAGCAACAAGCTTGGACAACAGCACCTTCAGCCAAGAATGTCTTGAATCTTCCCGAGCTGCGCTTACAGCACATATGCGAAGTAATGCTAAATTCAACACTGGTGAGAAGACAGAGTTATGGGCAGGATACGTTCAGTGGTCAATCCTCCAGGTATGTCTAGCACCGAAGAACTCTGATGACGTACCTCAACGTTTTCAGCACACTAACGTCATTACAGGCTCCACTCACCCCGTAAGACGACCTCTAAGATTACATACCGATGCACTAATCCAGCCCCATCAGGTTCATGGTCTTGTTCAGCAATGCGATACAGCAAACTGATCCCACAGATCTGAAGTCTCTTGCAGACTTCGTCACAAGTCTCGAGTCGTGTCGAGAATTCTCTGCAGGTGCAGAAAAGCTGTACAAGATGTGTCTCCTCTTCTCTAAAGTTGCTGGCTTCTACATCCAGGCAAAGATCCAAGAGCGTCAGAATGCCCAGATGCCATCGTTCTCGAGCTCGGAACAAGGATACATCAATGCGATAAATGCAGACGCCCCAATCGATCTTGATACCATTGCACAATTTGGTCCGCACCTGAGCGCTCTTGGCTTCGTGTCTGACCCCATGTGGTCGACGGCGGAACATGCGCCAGGTATGACAACCCAAGGACAAGATTTCTACGTCCCAGAACTTGAGGTGGATAACGTATCAGGATCTGATGGATTAGGCACGCGCTATGACACCGAGGGTGTAAGCCATAATTCGATACAAGACTGGTTTGCAGGGTCACGATATTTGAATGGTTTTATCGACACGGGGATTGACATGCAGATGCCAGAATTCAGCTTTGTATGATTGCAATCAATGGTATGCAGCTTAAATGCTACCTTATTTGGTCAGCCGGTAATTGACCCGACAGTATCTTTTCTCGCGAGGATGAACAGGAAGAAGTAGGACTCAGAGCAGGGAATGCTATTTCAGTAAATGAACGATGAGTACTCCGAAGACACAGGAGAGATGACGATGACTCAGCTGGCCGACAGTATTGAGGTATGATTAACGCACATCGAACGGTGGCTGTGCGACGCCGTGTTTGGGTGGAGAGATCCTGTTGGAGCCAGCATCAACAACAAAATAGAAATGAAATATGTGTTGGCATCCAATACGATGTTTTGTAACGGCACGAACAGGTCGATGCGAACGTGCGCAAAGTAAAAACTGCACACGGCCGTTAAACTGCAATCAGAGCGTACGTGAAGACACTGTGTTCAGGAACATGGATGATAATTTGAAGAATGAGTCGTGGATCTGGGGTTCTTGCTGATTAGTAGCAATGGTGCAGGTAACTTGTAACCGCGAATATGCAGTCGGGTTCCGGCGGACGCGGACATGTCAGGATATCAAATCCAGAAGTTGACTAATCCATTGTCGAAATGCGCTTAGCAGTAAAGTGATCTAGCTCTTCTCTTAGAAGCTTATTCTGTAACGAAATAAGACCGAGCAATACTAGCCCAGAGCCTTGGCTCGTGACTGATTCGCAACGTGCTCTAAGAGTAAAGGTTTCCTAGCAAAGGTCTTTACTAGGGCTACTATAGTAATCTGTAGTGTTGTTAATGACGCGCGAGTGCAAGGCACGTTGAAAGCTAGTAGTATAGCCTGCAGCAAACAGTTATAAGATGGTGGAGTGCCAGCGATATCAGACATCTGCGCTCATTCTTCGTCTCTTCTCTTCTACACAGCGACAGCCTAAGAACTGCCTCATCTGTCTATCGGAGCGCATATCTCAGTCTAGAGCCATGGCTGCGTTACGACCACACGTGGTGGATCTTCTGATCATTGGGGCAGGCCCTGCGGGACTAAATGCCGCCCTGCTTTTCGCACGTACTCGGGGCACAGCAATAGTGTTTGACTCCCAGGAATACCGTAACGAGGGAATCAAGCAAATGCATACTATCGCCAGTAGAGACCACCATGACCCACATAGTTTTCGTCGCACTGCTCGGGAACAAATTGAATCTCGATACGACACTGTCTGGTTCCAACAAAGCAAGATTACTCATGCTACCAAAAAGCAAATCGGGGAAGAAAAATACGACGGCTTTGAAGTCCGCGATAGTAACGACAAGACCTATCTTGGGAAGAAGCTCATCCTCGCAACCGGTTCAAAGGATGTTTTACCAGACATTCCGGGTTACAAGGAGAACTGGCCACATCACATCTACCAATGTCTAGCATGCGACGGCTTCGAGCAGCGTGGCACTCCTATCGGTATCCTCGAGTTCAAGCATCCATCACAAGCAAATCTCATCCAGATGGCCAGAGCATTCGATGACAGGCTTACCATTTTCAGTAACGGCGCTATTGCGGACGACCCTCCTGTTCAGCGAGCGCTGAAGGTCGCCCGAGGCGTTGGCGCGAAAGTCGACTCCCGCAAGATCGTGCGTCTTATCAACAACGGACCCTCACATGAGGAGGGTGTAACTATCGAGTTCGATACAGGCAATCCAGTGACTGTGGGCTTCATTGTGCATCGCCCAGCTACTGTGAATAGATCACAGCATCTTATCGAGCAGCTGGGTATTGAGACGGTGGACCCAGCTATCGGTGGACATATCAAGGTCACAAGTCAGTTCAATGAGACAAGTGTGAGAGGGGTGTTTGCCGCGGGCGATACAATGGTTGTAATGAAGCAGGCAGTGATAGCGATGGCCGAGGGTCTGAAAGCCGCGTCCGGCGCAGGTCAGCAGATGCAACAGGAGAAAGCGGAGATTGCCATTAGAAATTTCGATTCGAGCGTCGGGGAGGCAGATAATGTGCCTGTGATTGCGTAAGAAGTTGCTGGACACTCGTGGGAATGTGGTAGAGTAGATTCTGGTATTCATGTTTGTATGCTGTAATCCTTACTCCCTCTGCATTTCCAGTCTTCTCGATCTATACCATTGCGATTTTGACGTACAGGTATGTTCTACATTTAGGCAGATGAGTGGAACTGGCATGAGGCATGGGCACGTTACAAAGAGGAGTGACCGTCATGCTATGTGCATATGAGTGGTCGATCAATTGTCTCGCCAACGTAACTTCCGGGATGAAAGTCTTCTGCATATTCTTACGTCCAAGCTTTTGTACTGCGTGACTTTACCTCGATTCTTCGAAGTCTCCGCTCATGGGATAGAAGATAGTGCAGCAGTAATATCAGTTCTATGTTGATGTTCGTGCTGTATGGAATTGGTATCAATAAAATCGGGCTGCGATTGGTACTAGCCCCGCTGACCTGGCTTATCATGGCACTGGTCAGATTGGAATCGTTCCATAATGCCCGTCGGGTTGACCTGAACCTACGCCTCAGAAGTGCAGGATGCATTTCCAATCAAAGCGCAGCGAGGCATTTGTCATGAGAGAACTTCTTCGCTGCGAGAGAGTGCAGTACTTGGGCGTGTTCACAGTATGTCATTGACTGGACAGCGAGTTGAATGAGGTATTCGGGAATAGATCCTTGTGGACTCTGAACAGATATTACTCAGCAAACTACGCGAGAAGGGTGTCATCCGTTCAGATTCGAAGCAAGGGTGCCACATAGGTGCACTTGCTTTCTGAAGCATGGTGGAAGGTACAACTCTGGCTGCTTGCCGATCGTTATCAGAAGCAAAAGGATTTGCATACACAGTAAAAGCGTAGGCCGAATGCATGAGGTCCTTATCGTTGGTTCCAATGATACTGAGTGCAGGTGTGTGAAGCTGTTGGATGATTCGCCGGATGCCGTCAGCCATGAGCACGCGAGAGAAGAACTGCGTGCCAGCTTTGACAAGTGAGAGACTGTTATCAGCCTAATCGAAGCATGAATCAGCATAAAGATGTCCGTTTTGTCTCTTACAACGTGGTAATGGCCGCTAATCTTACGTTAGCATACAAATCTAGCGAGAACCATCGACAGTCTTCATACATTCTACCACGCTTTCGAAGGGATTTGCTTGTACATTTTCTTCACTCTGAGTTACTCCAGAGCAGTGCGTCATCATGAGTACTTTGCGCAGCCGACTCTGCGACCGCTACGTCAGCAGATATATCAGTGCGTGGTATGCTCAGCTTCTTCACCAACTACGTATCTGAATTGCTAGATCCTTAGTTCTCTCGCCGCGGAAGCTACTTCCTTGCTACTTGTACCTTTGCCCTGCTTCCTGCTCACCGATGATATCCCACACCGTTGGATCGGAATTTGCACCACCATGGCACAAGCAGCCACATGGCTCAAAGTGCGGTGACTCTCGTGCTACCACACCTGCGTGCGAGACGATACTGCATCTCGATGGGTGCGATGGGTGCGTTGGTTGCTTCAAGAGCTGGCACCTAACGGGCGATGTTTAATGAACTCTATGAGTCAGAAACAAAGTATTTGCGCGGGCCGCTACGCCGTCGTGCGGAGTAGTCTCCGACGTCTAGTTCAGTGAACAGTGGGCAAGTTTGAGTAAGACCAGAAACCGCAGCGGAGTGATCGAGGCACCTGGGTTCTTTCGCATTATTAGCATATTTGGAAATTTGAAGCTCGTGGTAAACTATCGACGTTTGCTTCGCCGCGATGCATTTGCAAACATGCAAAGAAACCCATTCGGGGGCTGGCGGAGTTGCTTCGTGTGACTCGTCAACCTGCCTGTAACCATCTATAGAACTTATTGGCCCATGATCTTTCCCGCCGTGCAAACATCCTACACATGCGGTTAATCTAATTAACCAGTAAGCACCCACGCATAACGCCTTGCCCAGCCGGTTGTGGCAGGTCCTGCACTGCTCATGTGCCGAAGTAGGCAGTGCCCGCACCGCTTTGGGGCATCACTTTGCAAGGCCTCCCGTCCAATGAAGCGGGGTGCCGGTGTAATGGTCGGCGGGGGCTGATGTGAGAGAAACGACAAGGTAGGTCGACGAGGAAAGAACATGTTGCGTCATATGTCTTATCCATCGTGGAAACGATGGCCTAAGGGATTGGAGAAGTGGGCGTTAGGCGCTCTAGTCTGTCGGTAGATGTAGGTACGTGTGGCTATGCGCGTGCCGGGCGGCATCGGCCCGCCGCAACAGTCCCGTACCGATCACAACCGGCTCTGGATAGCTTCACGCCGTTGCTCCCCCACTCCAACATCTTCAATTCATTTTTCCCAGAACCATTCCAGATCACGAACACCAACCCTCTAGCCTACCCTCTCTCCATAATATACAAACCACCGCACCCTCACAACATGCTAAGCCGGACCGATAGCTGACGCGCCTCAGCACTAGTTCGTCTGCGTGTCTAAGCCACCAGTCCAATCCCCACCCCTACACCGGGTACAGGAACGGCCCCGCTAATCCTTGCATTCCTGCGATCCACACAATCACCCATGTCCTCGCCTCCGCGATTGGTGAAAGCGTGTAAACTTGTGAAAAGGCAGCGGGCTATCTTACGCCTATGTTTAGGTGGCGCGTAACCTCCCACGCATCCTGCGGGAGCTTGAGTCAAGAGCGGGTGTTCGGCGGGAAGCGCGGGCGGGAGGTGTGGTGGGGATGATGTGGTGGATATTCCGAACTTTATGCTTGAAGAATGCGAGAAAAGAGTTGCTAGAGTGATAGGTGATAGTTGTGCAGTGATTTGACTTGACTGACTTGCTCGTGCTTCGAGCCTACAATGTAAATACTCACTTGCCATCACGAACGTTCGCAACATCAGCTACCCGTCACGGGTTGCATCTCTAGCGAGCCAACATGCCATGTTCATGATTGCTAACAATTGCTCGATCGTCCTCCATGTCGATCTTGCAAGATACCAACAGAGAGTGGTCCTGTCATCCCAAGCGCCCGGCCCAGTATGCACAGACTTCATCAATCAGCGCAGCCTGTTTGTGCCCCATGCGCATGTTTTAGAAGCGAACCCGAGATACGGGTAATAGACTCGCGATTGAGATGCAGTCGACATACCTGGTTTTGCTTATGGTGAATGTTCTGCTTCAGTCGGGATAAGAAACATGTCGGCAGCGCTGATTTATGGTACCTATCGATTCAATCAATGGAAGTATAGGATAAACCTGTACAAAGCATTCCCCTATAAGCGTTAGTGCGCTGAAAATTTCTTCGCTGTTGTCTCCGCTAGTGGAGGTCAGTTCGCAAATGTGTAATTCTTGGGTGTAGTGCTGAGCGCAATCAGTAGGTGGGGCACAGGTGAGATGATGCACGCAATCCGAAGCTAGATGCGCAAACGGAGATTGTCAAAGCGGTCTCGCATAACGAGTTAGCTGAAAGATGTTCCATTACGCGTGATAGTAAGCCATGGCTCATGGTAGGTAACAAATTACAAATGCACCAATGAAGATACACTGAGGAACCTTCGACCATCACTCTCTACCCGCTCTATTGGGCCGCCTAGGCCCTCCAAGGAACTGGCAACTGAGCGTGCGTACAGGCCGTCGGAAGACTAGGCGGGGATGGAGGAAGTGCGGCCGAGGACGATGCAAGGAAACGACAATCGCTAGAGCCTTCCCAATAGATATGCTGGTGGGGTACATGCGCGGAGTTCTATCATCTAGTACAAGGAATTACAAATCGCTGAAGATGCAGCCATGTAGATCATACTGTGTTCATGCGTAAGCAGCTCTGGGTCCGCGATGCCATCTGACGCTTGACGTTCTCTGGCGCAGCTGACATGGTGATTCTAAAAGTATCGCGTACGCAGCTTCGAAGCGACTTCTCCATGGCCACGTAGACGCCGCAATGGATGCCTGTCTCGGCGGCATTGGCCGGGTTGCAGTAGCGCTCAGAAAATCTGTCAATCAGCTTCTCCACCCTGCAGAGCTCAGCCAGAATGTGATTTGATTGATAGATGTGTTCGTGTTCGGAGCTCAAGAGGCCATTGAACATACGACGAGGGGCCAAGGCATCCACGTGAGTCTCCATGGAGTAACATTCGTTTTGCTGAGTACTACCAGCGATCGCTTGGTACCAAGATAGTATTTTCACGATGATTAGATTGATCGTGGCTGAGTAGTGGGGGTTCGATGAGCATTCGCAACTCAATAGCGTGTAGAGTCTGTCCACTGCCGCTGTGTTGGTTGAGAGTACTGGTCCCGATGTAGGGAGACTATCGAGCGAGTTGAAGTCTCCAGCAGCAGACTGAGTCTCAGGCGGAGCATATAGGCTGCATAGTATCTGGAAGGCGAACTGGGTACAATCGTGCCTCATGAGGATGTGGGAAGCTGGTGGTGTCGGTAGAGGGGAAGATATCATCGGCGGCGGCGAAGCCATTATCTTCTCTTGGTTTGCATTATCTGGTCCTAGCACATCAAGAAACTGATGACCAAAAGCTGCCGAGGTTTGGGTTGGATCCAGTGATGCCAGCATCTCAGGCTGGCTTTGCACGCTGGTTGATCGGGCATGTCCATGAAAGGCCGCGTGTGATGGAGGATACTGTGGTACGGGAGCAAACATCTCCGCCTGATGTGCAAATAGCATTTGTTCACCGCTCGGCCAAACATTTGAGTGCGAGCTGATACCTTCCGAAGATCTGGAAGATTGGCTACCATCGAATGTGTTCCCCACGAATGCATCCTGGTAGTGGTATTCTGGGGTACGAGGACCGAAATAGAAGGGGTCTGTCGGCTCCGGAGAACTTTCATACGTGTACGATGTAGTACGTGGAAGCAGATCTACTCTGGCTCCGAGAGGTGCATAGGAGCCTGCGGGCGATATATCGCGCTTGATAGATCCATCGAAGTTTCTGTTCTTGCGAGGTTTTCCCAACCTGAGAATGCGTGAGCTCGAGCCTCAAGTCAGAAATATAGTTGACATACCTCATGGAAGGTGAGTAGTTGCAACAGATGCTCATAGTGCCGCATCGGTGGCATGTCGGTCGCACTTTGTCGCATTTAACCTGCAAACAGTGTCAGAAATAATCGTCACTTTGCCAAAATGCGGAGTGAATACCTTAGCACGGGAGCAGGCGTCGCAAGAAGCTCTCATCTTCCGAGCTTTTGACACTCCGTTTAAACCATTAGACATGATGGTGATCTCGGGTCCAGCGATCATGTCATCTATCGGCGGTGATCGTGATTGACGAGATGGGAATGCTTGAGTAGAGGCGTGGAACATTGTGTATGACAGATGGTGTGACCGCAGGATGAAGCGCACAAGTAGGTATGAACAAAGATGTATTATATAGAATGAACGACAAGAAGAGAGCTCCGGTCTGAACTAGGTTGGATCCAGGAATGATCGCAGTTGGTATCATGGTGCAGTGGGCGTATCTGTGCTGCATATGGCTGTCAAGCTAGACTGGGCGTTGAGCTGAGACTTGAACGTGCAGGGACAGGGAATGCTGCAGCCATTGCAGACGGACGTGCTCTGGATGGCACATGGGGGCTAAGGCTTACCGGCGAACTTACATCATGCTCCATCAAGCCTAGCGCGTTAGGTAGGCTGCGGAACCACATGAGCGCATTCGTGCTCGCTAGTACCAGTATAAGGCTTTTTACCCCAATAAAATGTATCAAAAGCTTCGCTGAACAGGTCGTTCGCAAACTTGTGTGACAGATATGGCGTAGTAGGAGGGTTTGGTACTGAGCACAACCATTGCTCGAGGGAAGAGATCATACCAGATACCGTGCCGCATGGTCGGTACACGATGAGGCTCGGTGACCTGGGGCTCCGGTTGTAAGTGAAAGGCTAGCCGCATTGAACGGAGAAATCCACGAGGGCTGTACCAATGACCCACCTGTGAGGTACACCCTTTCTGCGTCTTGCAGTGGCATTGGTTCAGGATTGCAATACCTAGCTTTCCAGTCATCAAAGCCCTGCAAACGATATGCAGACAACTTCTCTGTGCGTGGGGTTTCCTAGCGCTGACTTGCCGTGTTCGGGCTTGCTACACAAAAAGAACGACGCTTGACAGTTTCTGCTACGGCGCAGACTAAGCCTCGCATGCTTGATATAGTGACGTGACAGTGAGATTTTCGGTGTGTATGGTACACAATAGCGTGTCAGGCAATCTTCAGTTTTCCTTAGGGCTGAGTGTATTGTAGGACAAGTAGTACACTGCTGTTGAGACACAGAAAGGCGACGGACATGGCTCGTAGCACGGGTCAGATGCTGCGGGAAATCCAGAGCGCAATCTTTAGTTGAATTTGCTCTCTAGCACTGTATGGCCATTGGATACGTTCGGCTCCTGCATTCGATCCGGGAAGAGACGTTCCCCGGAGCTGGGCTGATGCGGGCCGATCATAGATCATAAGGCTCGCCCGTGCACTGCGCAGCCGCCCATCTCGCGGTATCTTGGTCTCGAGGCTTCCAGACTTGTGCAACGACTTCGTCAAGAGGTAACACGCAAGGATGCAATGCGATACATGTACTCCCTACCTGGATACGCTCAGCCTCAGGCACAAATAAAGGCAAGCGAAACAGCAAGCCGAATCGTCCCGTCGAGGCTGCGATGTGGGCAGCGCGGCAGCGGCAGCGGCGACAACATCAACCCCATGCAAAGAGCTCTCGGTAACGGAATGCCATGAAGAAGAGGGGCGGAAAACAGCATGTCGTGAGTGCGCCGTGTTGGGGCGCAGACGTAGGTGAAAGTGGGTGAACCACAGGATTGGGGACGGCAGCAGGAGATAACCGCCCGCGCTAGCTTGATCGCTGCGTAATGCGGGGTCACATTGGCTGTCGCTCCACCCCCTATTTCAACGGCGAACATGCACCTAGTGACCTGGAAGGGTTCGCAATCTACAGCACGTTTTACAATCTAGAGTCCAACCACTTCATTAGCGGAACGGCATCCAACCCACGCATAGCCAAATCTGGATTAACAAGCCAAAGGACAAGGCGCACCCCGACTTCATATCGCTCAATGTTGAACCACCCAAATGATAGGATTCTCAAACCTGAAACACGCAATACTCCCCGACATAGTAGACTACACTGCACGATGATGGCGAGACCATGACTCTCCAACATGTCACTGTCAAGTGATGCGCAAAGTGGCTGGCAATGCATGATCCTATCCAACACGACCAGCTATTAAATTCTGGCCCTCGCTCCGGACAAGGGCATAGCGACATCAGGAATGAAGAAGACATGCTCGTATTTGAGTTCAGTGGCTTCGAGGTCGGACAGCGAAGAGATTAATGGGATGCCAACGGGCTTTTCAACATCTTAGGTTAGAGAGCGACATGAGTAGGACTGCCGCATGCGACCGCAACTCAGACCGTGTTTCACGACCACCGGCCTTCTTTCTACTTGGGTTCCAATTGCGCTATATTTCTACTCGGCTTCACAGTTCACTGGTGTACCAGCTACAGCGAGCAACGACTACTGTTTTGCCGACCAGACGCTGGCGTCATATGCAATCATCGACTGCACGTACTCATCGCCAGCCGTTGCCCATCCTTTAACGCCATCAAGAAGCACGAGGCTCTCCATCTGCGCATCTCCTTGATTCGCTATATGGTCGGCGAACCAACCTGCGGCACGGGTACCACGTCCTTTTGAAGAAGCTGCATTGCGATAATACTTAGCGCTGCTGCAAGTGTAGTTGCTATCGCACAGGAGTGGCCTTACAGCAGTACCAGATTACCTTCCTTTGACCTGAATCTTTGAAGAGATAATAGAGTGTGGGTATGGTAGGGTACAAGCTTTGCGCAGGAAGGTTTATCGCACCGCGAATAGTGCCGCCCTATTTCAACTGATTAGTCTCAGAATAAAGTGTGTGAACGAAAATCAACGTCACCTGGTAATCGTTGCCACGCAAGTCGACAAGAACAAAGTCCCTGCTAGAAGAATCTGCGCCTTGCTTCATCATCTTCAGAACTTGTTCTCGGCGAATGAGAGTAGGCGTGCTTCTGGGCGCTGGGTAGGCTACATGCCATAGTGAGTGTGAGAGATTGTTCGTGGTGGAGGTGGCCATTCCTAGAGATCTCCCCGAGGATTTGCAAGCAATTGCAATTTTTCGCAACATTTGAAAGCAGTTGTGGATTAGTGACCTTGCCATGTGTTGGCGTTGAGATATTCAGTAAGTCACTGGTGGGCGATGATTGGTCCAATCCCTGGGTCAAATTAGTTCCTGCGGTGTATACTATGCCCTACATCTTCCCTGGTATGTCACTGCTGGAGGATGATTGGAGCAATGCTAATCGATATGCCATCGAAATTCACAATGGCATACATAAAATACAGATGCTTTCTACCCAGCATCAGTACCTTGATTCCTCAATAATCACAGCCCCGAGATATCCTAGCGCACAAGTGCAGATACAAAGACCATGTCTTCAACATTAGATCAAGGACCACGGCCCAATTCAACTCAGACTCTCTCATCCGACAAAAGCACCGACCTGGAGAGTCTGCCAATCCAAGAACAAGCAGCGCCGAACCACGTCTCAGTGATCAAAGGGCTAGGATATCTCGATCGTTTCCTCGCACTCTGGATCCTTCTCGCCATGGCGGTGGGCATTCTTCTCGGTAATTTCGTCGAAGAAATCGGGCCAGCGCTTCAAAAGGGCAAATTCGTTGGGGTATCCATACCTATCGCCATAGGTCTACTAGTTATGATGTATCCCATCTTGTGCAAAGTGCGTTACGAGACTTTACACCGTCTTTTCCGCACTCGCGCACTCTGGGTGCAGATCGTTTTCAGTATTGTCATGAACTGGGTTATCGCCCCACTGCTTATGGTAGACATTCCTCCAAACCTTTCTTGCCAGTATTACACTGACTCAAGCTAGCTCGGTCTTGCGTGGGCATTTCTTCCTGATCAGAGCGACCTGCGAACAGGATTGATATTGGTTGGTTTGGCACGATGCATTGCCATGGTATGCTTGTTAACGTCCATAATTTTCGCTTTCGTTTTCCTCTTACTAACACCTGCTTTCAGGTCCTTATCTGGAACGGGCTTGCAGGTGGCGACGATGAATACTGTGCCATTTTGGTAGCAGTCAACTCTATTCTCCAAATGATACTCTATGCGCCCCTCGCCATCCTCTTCGTCAAGGTCATCAGCCGCGAGACTGGCACCGTCGCCGTCTCCTACGAAACAGTCGCCACGAGTGTCGCCGTGTTCCTCGGTATACCTCTTGGCGCTGCGATTCTGACACGCCTTTTGCTTCGCAAGCTGGCAGGTGCGAAGTGGTACGACCAGGTGTTCCTCAAGTGGCTTGCCCCATGGTCACTCGTCGGCCTCCTCTACACCATTCTCGTTCTCTTCGCCTCTCAAGGACAACAGGTCGTTCATCAAATCGTCTCCGTCGTTCGAACCGCCGCACCCCTGATGGTACACTTCGTTGTCATCTTCTTCTTCACATTCTTCGTGTGCAATAAGCTTGGGTATGGATACAAGTTGGGAGCAACCCAGAGTTTCACGGCTGCGAGTAACAATTTTGAGCTTGCTATCGCTGTTGCCGTCGCGACGTATGGTCCCAATAGCGACCAGGCACTTGCCGCCACAGTAGGACCTCTCATTGAAGTTCCTGTGCTGATCGGCTTGGTGTATCTGGTAAAGTGGATGGGTTAGAGGTGGGCGTGGAAGAACACCTGATTCGCGATAGTTACCATTGTCTTCATATGTTATCTCATCTGATTATAGCTTGTCTTATACATAACGTTTCGACCATAGGCCCGCCGCTTGAGCCGTGTGGATTGTTGTTATCATCTCAGACTTCCACCTCGTGACACTAATTTCTTCTTTCCCAGCTAACTTCATTATCCATGGCTTGAGATAATTGGTATCAGTTGACCCAGGTCGAATTACAATTTTGGCTTTGCTAGAGCAGGATACAAGTCATGCGCGTCATCAAACGATGGAGACTGAAGTAGTAATGCGTTATGTCCGTTTGTGGCTAGCACTCGAGCTTTACCGAGGCTAAGACCAATCTTGATTTCTCCACGGAGATTTACCACGCGACTCTGCACCCCATAGGTCGTGCATCTCATCGCTTGCGAGCGGCAACATACCCTATGTCAACACTTCACGAGTCTTCCGACAACTTACGGGGCGATTCAACCTCTGATGCTGTGAACACCAGGCCCTCGGCGCCAGTCGCGAAAAGAGCTTGCGACGCGTGCAAGCGTCGCAAAGTCAGAGTAAGACATTGCACGAGACATGGAGACGGTACGTACTCAAGGCTTTGCTGACCTCGTTAGTGTGATGCATTGTCAACACCATGCGCAAATTGCCGCATATCACGCCTCGAGTGCGTTTATAACATAGCACCCCAGAAGAGGGGACCAAAGCGCAAGCGGAACGTTACTACACAGCCAACTTTCAGGGTTTCAGATGGCGAATCCATGCGACAAGCCGGTGCGACAGTCCATCAAAGCGATGCGCGTCTGAGCAACACAACTTTCAGATCGTATGATCTGCAGGTGTCACTTACAGGTGCTCCTTCGTCAGCGGCGAGAAACTTACAACCCTCGTCCCAAATACACCAACAACCCGACCTTGCGCTGCACGGCATCGCAGACCAATGTATCACATTGTACATGAACTACCTCTTTCCTATATCGCCCACCATCCATGAACCATCAATCCGTGCCATGGTACCCTTATTGCAAGGTAATGGTGGTGAGGATATGGCAGTGTTACGTAGTCGCACACTTTTAACAGCATTGTGCGCTGTTACTGCTCTCACATTGCCTGTCTCGGTTTTCCCAATGCGAGAACAAATCGGACGTCAGTTTCTTACTGCATCGCGAGAGACGCTGAAGTCGCACGAAGATTACGGTTGGTGGAACAATCTATACGGCATGCACAGGCTACGAGCTGACTTGATACTGTTCTTAAAGATATCGAGCATCTAGACTATATCTCTCTAGTCACGAGGTCCTATCTTTGGACCGCCTTACATGCCGTTGGCAAAACGCGCGTCTCTTGGCATGTACTTGGAGAGGCTATACGTTTCGCGCAAGAAATGCGGCTTTACGATGAGACCTCCTATCAGAATCTTGATCCACTTGAGGAACGTCTCCTCAGAAGCATATTCTGGCAGATCCATACTGCTGACAGGTCTGCGGCGATCTTGAACGGGCGTCCAATCTCGCTGCACCGCGCGTGCCTAGGAGCTAAAGTCACCACGATGTACTGGCGTGGATCTTTGCCTGATGTACCTTTACTGGATTATTCGAGCACCCCGAGCGCTCTCGACATAGAGAGCGTGGTCAGACAGGGATATGACCTCTGTCAAGACCTGTGGACAAAAGCGTCAAGCATCATCATAAAATTCGACTCCTTGGAAATCTGGAACGAAGGTGTCGAGGATCGATCTGCCTTAGTTGGCCCGTCTCATGAAGTCGTCATCACTGACTATCTTGACTTTATTGCCATGATTGATCATTGCCGATTTGACATCAAGGTACCTGAGACAGTAGATCCTGATTCGCCGACATCGACACGGATTCAACGAGCCTTTGATATCCAAAGAACGAACCTGTGTGTGACTTACTATTGTTTAAAGATGGTTCTTCTCCAGAGGTTCTATGAAACAGGAATATCCGAACATCTTGGCGTTAGCGGAACGTCATACTCGCTTGCATTGAGGAGGCTCGACATCGCTAGTGACATGGTCAGGGTACTATCAGAGGTCTCTATCGAG
Source organism: Alternaria alternata (assembly GCF_001642055.1). Taxonomy (NCBI): domain Eukaryota; kingdom Fungi; phylum Ascomycota; class Dothideomycetes; order Pleosporales; family Pleosporaceae; genus Alternaria; species Alternaria alternata. The sequence goes on along the minus strand of NW_017306231.1, from coordinate 32,736 downwards.
TCTCTCCAAGTGAACGGGGAGCCGTGTGTATGTTACGATATGCGTCTTGAAGTATATCTGCTGACAGCTTTGGAGGTAGAGAAGATTCGAAGAATAGGAGTGACTCTCCTTGAACTCATCCAGCAAAGTCACAACCTAGCACTTACCGAACGTGCTAAATCATTGTTCTTCACCCTCTTAGATGTCCTTTCGAGACTGGATTCTCGCGTCTCCGAAGAGCTCGATTTCAACCGTGGATTCTGAGCAGGATGCATCGCGATGGCTGTGATCTTTATCGTTGGAGATGAAGAGATTGTGATTGAGTATCATGTTCGAACCACAAACGAGTGGACGAAATGACAAGGATGGAGCGCTTTGCCACTAAGATGGCTGCGATGTTATGGGTATGATTTGAAGAGCCAACATGTCTTGCCGAGTTGAACAACGGGAAACTCATTGACAGCTCTAGTGATCTGATGTTGAGATCGCTACAGATTTATTTCAGACCTTCGATAGATCCTCATCAAAAACGATCGCTACTGGCTTCTCTAGGTCATCATCTTTTGCGATTGTTGCGACCTCAATTTCACACTTGAAGTTACTGAAACTTCTTGCCGGCGACCCCCTTTGAAACATCGTCTCTAGCTCCAGATAGCTACGACCCTTCATCTCAGGGAAGCAAAAGTACATGTAGATAGATGACGATACTGGAGGAGCGAAGAAGACGAAGGCAACCTTTGCGCCGAGGTTCGCGTTACTGGGGTTGATCAAGATGGGTACAAGCTGGGTTACGAGACAGGTTGCGGCCATGTTTGACATAACGTTGATCGAGTATGCCTTCTGTCGTAGGCGAGCAGTTGGAGTCTCGCCACCGACCGCGTAAGCCACGGCGCCAAGCGTCAGTTAGAACAAGAAACCCCAGAAAGACATGAAGCCAACAACTGCTTGAAGAGCAGTGCGATTGTTCTCCAGTGTTCTAAGACCGCCAACGAGAAGGAGCAAGCAGGTGATCGCGATTGTACCATATACAATCATCGGTCTGCGACCGATACGATCAACAAGGAACAGGGAAACAATGTTGCCAACCAGCTGAATCGCATAGCTAATTTGCGCGATACCCAGTGGATTTTCGACTTCAGCATGTGTGAAGTAATACCTCGAGCATGTCAGCATCCGGACCCACCTGTCTCGTCATGATACGTAGACTGGTAAATGGGTATGGTATACCCAGCTGTGGGTATAGGTTGGGTTTGGGTCGCACGGGCCTTGGGTATAGGTTGACTTAGGGTATACTCTAGCGTGTGTGTAGGTTAGGTTAGGGTTGCTCTAGTTTGGGTATGGGTTAGGTTGGGTTGGAGTCTGACAAATCAGACCCAACCCTGACCTAACCTATACCCATTTACCAGTTTATTGATACGTACGGTAGATACCCTTGGACGAATTTGGCTCCCACGAACTGCTGGACCATGTATACAAGACACACGATCAAAGTGCGGCGCAAATTCACACCCTTCAAGCATTCGAGGTACGACGCACTTTCGGATTGGAGTGTGCGCTCTCTCTGAACCGCCGCCTCTAGCACCGCGACGACCGCGGCAGCATCGTAGTTTGGGCCGTTGAATTCATGGAGGGCTGCGATGGCTTTCTCATGCTGTCCGTGAAGGATTAACCACGAAGGTGATTCAGGAAGAAGTATCGTGCCAAGGACGACCGTCAGAATCGGGGGTAGCAGCTGCGAGAGGATAGGCATTCGCCATACCCAATCATTGTTGATGGACAATCCACCGTAGCCAACAAGTGCGCAGGACCACTGACCAACCACGATCATAGTATTCTGGGAGGGTGAGTGGCGTTGCTAAGCAATAAAGTAAGCTCAGTCAACTCACCACCAAGGTCAAGCATATCCCTCGCAAATTGTCGGGTACGATCTCTGGAACGTATACATGAGAAAGTGCATGGCCCAATCCGTACCCAAGGGTGCTGATGAGTTTTCCCCCAATGAGCATCATGATAAAGTTTGCGAACCCTTGAACGAAGAGTCCGACGATGCAAAGCAAGCAACCAGCAAGGACTACCTTGCGACGACCAATCTTGTCTGCGATGAAGCCAGCAGCGAAGACAACCATGAAGGTACCAACTGTCGTAGCAGCGTTCAACACTTGCTAGTCGCATACGCTTATCTTAATGGCACCTGTGGCTGTCTCTTAACCGAATCGATCGAGAAATGCAGGGGTTGCGATGATGTTGCCGATCAGAGCAAGTTCAAACCCAAAGTTGACAGGAAGGAGGAAGACAAGCAGGCCTAATTCACGACGGTTAGATAGATGATGAGTGCGAAAATATGCTCGACATACACCATGCTAGTATTCGCTTCTGTTGCCAAAGATCACTAAACCCTGGGCTCTCATGAGTGGTTCGATGGTCAACGGTATGGACTTGGGCATCTGACCATGGACGGTCTTTTCTATTGACCCTTCCATCAATGCGCATTACTGGTGTAGTCGAGTGATGAATATTAGACGTTTTGGAGCCATATAATAGATTTGAACTACGTTTCTACACTATTTCTGCCACAGTACTTATAACAACGCGGGGAGGATGCTTGTCTGACCTCATGGCATAGTCTGGGGTAGACTGTATTTCTCCACGGCGAAATGGCAAGACCTCGAATCATGGACATCTGTTACCGAGCACGTGGTGACGGCCCCACAACTGGGATTGTGGACGGCGGAAGTCTAGCCATGTGGTGCGATTGGCTAGCGGCGCCGGGCTCCGTGCCACAGTAGGCTAAGCGCCGCATAATTCTCCGTGGCGAAACAGAATCGCGATACGCGTAAAGAAATTTCTCCATGGAGTAATAAAGCATGACAACAACTTCGGAGCGATGGAGACCGACTATAATCGGCTCGAGCTACATTGCTCGACCCGATCTGGTTCGTTTCGCCGTCTCCCTCAAGTTCCTTAACCTTTGCCCTATTCATCATCCACAGGGAAACCAAAAAGCAATGTTCAGCAACCCGATAATACCTGGATTCGCGCCGGACCCTTCTGTCGTTCACGTAGACGGCATCTATTATCTGGCGACTTCTTCCTTTCATTTATTCCCTGGTATTCCAATCTATGCGTCCACGAATCTGCAAGACTGGAGGCATATCGGTTCGTCTGCTTCTTCGCACTGTTCTGGCATGAGCGCTGGCTGAGGCTTCCAAGGGAATGCAATCAACAGATCCACACAACTCGATCTGCACAATGCGACTACATCTGCGATACCCCTCGATGATGGCAACGTGATGGTAGCATCTGGAGGATTATTTGCACCCACTATTCGACATCACAACGGCACTTTCTACATCGCCTGCACAAACTGCTCCCACGGAAAGGACAACTGGCAAACCGACAATTTTCTAATAACAACTGACGACATCTGGTCCGACAACTGGAGCGACGCGATACCATTTGATTTTTACGGCATCAGTCCTTCACTTTTTTTCGACGATGATGGCCGCGCGTATATCCAGGGCTCATGGATGATGGAGATGGATCGCATGAAACAGCCAAGTTGCACGATCAAGCAGTTTGAAATTGACGTCAGAAGCGGATCCGCACTATCTGAAACGCGTGAGATTTGGGGCGGCTTTGCTAAACGAGATACCGAGGGTCCACACATTTACAAAAAGGATGGTTGGTACTATTTACTAGTGGCTGAAGGCGGGACCTTCGAACATCACATGCTGTCCATAGCACGCTCAAGAGATATCTGGGGACCGTACGAATCTTGTCCAAATAATCCCATCATGACTGCGGATGGCAGGAATGAATACGTGCAAAATATTGGCCACGGAGAAATCTTCCAAGATATGAACGGGGACTGGTGGGCAGCAGTCTTGGGTGTACAGGGAGACCAGAACAAGGCGCCAATGGGGCGCGAAACCTTTCTCACAACAGTAGAGTGGCCAAAAGACGGATGGCCCCTTATTGAGCAGCCACAAATGTCGTTCAGCACACCGCGCACAGTACAATTAGGTTTCGCTGCGGCACAGCTGATCAAGAAATCGCGATTAGTAAACCCCCACCTGGACGATTTATACCTGCATAAGCCACTGCGGAGTCCCTACAAGAAATCCGGCTCAATAGCGCTCACACCTCATACTTCGACACTCTCCGCCGCAACAGCGCCTCTCGCTTTACTGGCCCGCCGCCAACGAAGCGTAAACGCCATTGCTGCAACGACTGTACTCCTCGATAACGAGGCCACTCATTCAAACGCGATAGGTGGATTAACTGTATACAAAGATCCCCTGCGCCACGCTAGTATTTCCGTCGCCCTGTCCACCCGTCTCATCCACGTCCACTTCGTTGACGCGTCCAACGATTACGAGTACACAGCATCGTACCCAGAGCCCGTCTCGCGTTCGTCCACAGCCGTAGACCTCCGTATCATCGCTGGCGAAGAGCGTTACGCACTCGAGTTCCGCGACCCTGACCGTGACCGACGATGGAAGCAAGTCGACATGGTGGATACTACTATGCTGAGTGCACGGGATTTTACAGGCACGATCATGGGCATATTTGCACTCAGAGACCGCAATGCGAGTCCGAGTAATAGCCCGCGTGATGACTGTGACAGTGGAAGCGACGTAACGGACCAAAAGGTCACATTTCGAGATTTTGAAGTCAGAGGTTAGCGGGATATGTTACTTTTGTCTTTTCAAGCAATGGCGCAAGGCGCATGTATGGCGTATAGTATTTCTAGCTAATCGATACCCATGACGAAGCAAACAAAGAGGGCTCGTTTGCTCGGACAAATCGAGCGCCGCATTACATTGATGTACGACCCTAAATATGGCGGCGCCTCGGTAGCTTCGATGGCTTGGCCCTAGGTGGAGTGGATCTACGCTGACATGTACGAGAGCTAAGGGCGGAGTGGGTTCCAAACTATCATTCCGCCGCCGTTTGAAGCGTCATGCACCTACTTTGGCACTTTAGACTCAAAACCGCCGTCATAACGAAGCTTCATGCATTGAAGACAGAGTCTTCACTTCGATTGGCCTTATTGCAGGTTCAAAGTAATACATAGGCAGATCTCAACAGTATCACGACTCTTTGAGGCTGCATCTCTCGGTGTGCACAGTGTTCCGAAGGAACATCGCAAACACCGTAATTATACCGTCAACACGATCACTCTTTTCAAAGTAGGCCGGCACAATTTCGCACATCAGATCTATATAAGTTGTCAACATGTGTTCCCAGTATTCCGCAACACAAACATTTTTCCTATCAACATTACCACTTTGTTCCACGACCCAGGGTCCAACTATGGTTTCTTTTAGCATCATCGGCTTAGCGGCCGCTTTGACTATACTCGCATTTCCTGCTGTCGCTACCCCTGCACCACAATTCAGACCAAACTCAGGTTGTCGCCTCATTAGCAAGACCTCAGGTCCATCCCCCGAATGTAGATTGCCAACCGCAGAATGCGGCTCTGGTCAATATGTAGGACGCACTGAAGGGGGAAGCACAAATACTGCTCCCGGGATCTGCAAGGCCTGGACTAATGTATGTCTCAATTCCCTTGTGGCAAACCCACGTGTACTTCAAGCCCTCCTATATTCCATTCACTAACGTAAGCTTTCTAGTGGGAGTGCTGCACGCGAAGCTAGGGAATTCAGGTTTGAATAGCTAATAGGAAGATATATGACATAATAACAAGCTCGGAACCCAACTATTAGCGAATCGGTGACATATCGTGTACGGCCATACCTCCTTATCGATGCCTGGCCTCTATCTTCTGTACCCACCACAAATCACGCCATATAGCACACAAGAAAAAACTCTTCTTTCCTCGAACAGCAACTTTGTCAGTACGCGACTCAGAAAACAGTCAGACTCCAAGCCCGACGGACTCATTCTTGGTGGACCTTGTTGCGAAATCACGCCTTCGTCAGCCATGAAAAGGGCCAAGCGGAGTAAATTTCCCCTTGGGACGCCATGGCGCCCCACTTGGCTTGTACATCAGCCGAAATGAACCTTCCTCGGTGCCGCACTCGTACTCGCACTACCCAGCAAGGGTGCCCTATCAACGTGCCAGGGTGCTTAGGCGAAACGATCTATGCGCTCGGTGTCTTTTGCCACGAGACTAGGCATCCAGGTCGAGGCATTCCACGCTTTTGGAGCTAATGATGCGACTTGCCTCGGTAAACCTTGTAGGGCTGACAGATGCTCGAGATGACTATACACGACGTGGTAGACAACTGAAATAGACAAAAGTGTTACCATTATACTGCCCGCGAAAGCACTAATCCGATGGCCGTCGGGAAGCATGTCTCTGACACCAACAGCCTGCTGACAACATCTCTCTTGTTGGAAACAATAGCAATCTGTAGCTATCACTCGATCTGATCAGAAAAACTAGGCCTGGTTTATCGATGAAGCAAATGAGCTACTGGCTTACAAACCGATTATCATGAACACCCAGGTGACTTGCCAAGGAAAGTTCTCTCTCATACATGACACAAGGATAGACACAACGAAGCTCTATCCCCTCATCTAATGGACAAACTAAACGCCTAACGCTCTATCTTCTCGACTTATCTCCCATGGCTCTAGCGGAAGTCTCGCATAACTTGGTGATTGGTCTGGACTTCTCGGTCATTGCACCACTCTGCAAAATCCCATATCATACGCTATCAGAAGCTATAGCCATAGTTGGTTTCCTTCAGCACCTGATCAGTTTCCTGCTTGCATTCGAGTGCTATAGAGCACAACTCCTTGCGCAGCCGTCCGCAGCACTCCCTTCAGTGTTATGAGCCACTCTTACTTCACCAACAAGCCGTACTCTTAGGAGTAAACAATCCTTACCAGAGGTAAAAACAGCTGTGTAGCTGTCATCAGGTGCCAAAGATAGTTCAGAATACACGGTCGTAAACATTACTATTAGACCCTTCTCATCCTCTCCCCCGCCATCCCACCAATACATGAGTCTTCGCCCATACCAGCACACTCATATACCCAATCCCCCTAACCCAATCGTACACAACCCGTCTACCCAAAGAAGATTTATGATGGATCCGGCGAACGAAAAAAAAAACGAGAGATATCAAGGAAGAAGAAGAATAAGAACAAGAACGAAAAAGGACGAGATGGAATCGAACACACATGGCACAAAAGGTACTCATTCACACCGACCCCACCGCTTGATCCCCCTGTCCCCCCATCGATATCATCATCGACTCCTGCGCAAGTTCATCCGCAGGCGGCACCTCCTCGGCCGCCACCTCTCCATTCGACAAAACCACGCCTTCAGCCTCAGAGTCCTCAACAGCACCCGGTCCCTCCTCAACATTCTCATCCGTGACATCGTGGAACCTGGCCTGCTCAACCGTTGGAAGAAGCGGCCCAGCGACATCCATACCATGGCCATGATGACGATCAGCAAACCCATTGACCAGCCCCCCATTCGCCATAATCCCCCCATGTTGTTGATGATGATGCAGTGATGTACTCTCGCCAACAACACCAACAACCTCTCCGCCAATCCCCAACCCCCTAACCGCCCTCCTCATACTCTCCAACCTAGCCCGCTCCACAACCACCATCTTCCTCGCCAACTCCCTCAGCGCATTCTTCCCCGTCTCAACCCTATTCTCCTGCCAGCTCGCCAACTCCTGCGCAACAACCTGCTGCGTGTACCGGAGTTCGCGGCCCCAATCCTCCAATTCGCCTCTACTCTTATCCATCTTGTCCTGCGCATCGCGCTGAACACGGGAGCGAGCGTCGTCTAAGAGGCCCAGGGGCCAGCGGTCGCTGCGGCGGACGGAGAGGTTGTGGCGGTCGATGGATTTCTGCGTCGTTGCCATTTGGGTGATGATGGTGGAAGGGCGGGATAAAGCGGTTAGGATGGCGGTGATGGTCGAGGAGATGGCGTGCATGGAGTAATAGAATCCTGACATGGGGCTTGCGTCGCTCTGTTTTAAACACGCTGTATACCGGTCCAGTGCCTTGAGATGGACTTCCGGTAGGAAGGTAAGCGAATGCATAGCCGTGTTCGATATCTTTGCTGCATCGTTGAGATCACTGGCGCTAGCCCGGACTTTGTTTGCGCGCCGCAGCACACTCCTTGACGCATGATGTAACGCCCGGATGTTTTCCCGCATGTGTTGGACAAAGAGTTCCACTTCCCTTACGTCATATATAGGCGCATACTCTTCTCTCAACCGTTCAACGCGCAGTTCGGCTTTCCGCGCGGAGCGCTCGGCTAGCATCGACGAGTCGATGTCAGGCACCAAGAAGAATTCCCAGACCATTTCGTGCGTGGAGAAGGTGGGATGTCGCAGCAGGATTTTGAGAAACGCATCGAGGCGTAACTGCATATCCCGCAGAATCGACCGCGAAGGTCTCGACGGAATCAGGTAAGGGGATGCTAGGTTATGTATGACAGGTAACCAAGACGCAGGATGTTCTTGTGCGAGCCATTTTGCAAGGTTCTCGAAATCCTGCGACGATCTACGACAAGTTGTCACGGTAATGGTCTTGTTGTCATTGGGCGCACCGGATTTCAAAACGAGGCGAACTGTTCCGTCTTCGACAAAGAAGGAGCGAACGACGGTTGTTGTGCGACCGTCTGGACCGGCTTCGTTCGAGAGGAGAACCAGATCGTCGATGCGGTTTCGGACGTCGTCGTCTTTGGCGAGTTCCACGGCGGTGAGGCCACGGGCGTCTCTGTAAGAAAGGTCTACTCGGGGGTCTTGGAAGAGCACTCGCACCATGTCCGTTCGGCCGTATTTGCTAGCTACCATGAGTGGTGTGAACTGTCGATCGTTTGTCGCATTGGCATCGGAATCACAGCGGTACAGTAGCTTTGCTGCTAGTTGAGGGTCTGTGATGATGTGTAGCAGGCTGTTTCCCTTGTTGTCAACGTGTTCGTCAAGATGTAATGGTTGTCCGTCATCCTGATAGTGAGTCGCGGCGAGCAGTGCTTTATCGACCATGTCGTGGTACTCATCGTGATCGTATGCCCTAGCCAAAGCGAAGACCGGTGTCTGGCCGTTCTTGTCTTTCAGCTGCCAGGGCAAAAGATGCCCGATGCGGTCTATAAGTCGAGGTTGATTGAAGAGATAATGTGCCACGCATCTACCCTTCGCGTCTGGTCTGGAGAGAAATTCTTTCAGTGCCTGGGGACTGGGGCTGTTGTCCAGGATGTAGTTGAGAATCGTGTCTGTCGTTCTAGTATGCCCCAGTTGTATTGCTGCACTCAACAAATTGGTGCCTTCGTTGTTGTAGTCTTCAAAGACATAAGAGGGAGTGTAGTACTCGGTAAGACTAAGCAGATATTGCAGTGCTTTATCCTGATTGTTTTCAATCGCCATCATCATCACCGATTCACCATCAGGCCCTTGTGTCATGGTGAGTTTTTCTATCGAAACGTCGCCCTCGATGGCGCTAACCCGGGAATCAAGGGTTGTACGAGATCGGAACGATCGTGCGGAGCCACTCGACATACTCCTAGTATCCATGGACACCCTCTTCTTCATCTTCGGCCTGCCAGGTAGTGGTGGAGTTTGAGCGCGCTGGAAAGGGAATATGTGTGCCAGGGGACCATCTTCATGCGCACTCTTGTCGCGAGATATGCTTCGCCGTCGTGATGAGTATTCATCGTCCCCATTCAAGGTAGTGCCTCCTACAGAATGCAAATCTGATAAACTTGCAGCAAACCTGAGTTGGCGATTTCTTGGTGGGGTATCGCTCTCATCCGAGAAGCTATCCAGATCTGGATTGAACGAACGATCGGGCTCCAGTATACCCTGCATCGTTTCAAGATCACCAGATTTCGTGGCCTGCCACAACGCCCGATTCCGTCGGCTTGCTCTTCGTAGACCGCCTGAATCTGTCGTCAGGTAGGAAAGGACAGCCTCGAATGTGCTGAGTGCATAGCCCATCTCCCCGCTTTCGACGTCGTCAATGAAGATGAAATGTCGCATATATGAAAGTCGTGCCTGCAGATGCCGTACAGGCGCTCTTATCACTACTATGAGCAACAGCGACACAAGTGTATCCGCGTTGATGGTAAGAAGATGATCTTGCTTCTCCGACATCTGCTCTCCATTTGTCATGACCTTCTCTTGTGATTCATCCGGCATTGTAATGTGCTTCTGCACGCTGAGAAGTATTTCCAACATCTCTTGTGGACTGCCCGCAACACCCATCTTCTTGAACATATCGACAGCCTTAGAAAGTCGTATAGCTAGTTCTTGCTTGCCTTTGCGGCCATGGCCGATGTCGATGCCGACCTGCGATATATCAATGTCCACCATCTGTCGCGTGCGGCGCTCAAGGTCGGTGTCTTCTAGGAGCCGTATTTCTCGAATTCGTGGGAAGAGGATTGTGTGGTGTACTTGCTCGGCGATGTATCGTTCAATCATGCGCTCCACGATGGGACCCGTCAAGTCGGTCGTGGCGCCCAATAATGACAGTTGCTGCTTATCTACCATCTGGAAGAGGTCAATGGCCGCTGTTACTGCAGTTTCTAGCGATCTCCGCATCTGGTCCTCTTCGTCGCTAATCTCCAGATTTGAGACAAACCCATTCGTGCCGTGTGACATGCTACTGTGTATAGAGAAAGGCGTCGTCTCTCCTGAGGACACTGACCCGCGTCTTCGTGAACTCATGGACGATCGCCGCGACCTCTGTGATGGTGTCGCTGGCAAAGGCTTCTCAAGCTCCTTGCCAAACTCCTTGAACAGCCTCTCCAGTCCTGGTTGCATTTGACGTGCAATCATTGGGAAGTGGTTCAACAGGTCGCTGAAGGACTTGACTTCCTTCTTCCGAGGCATGGAGGAGCTGGCGCCTCCAGACGGGCCCGCTGCGACCGGTGGTCCTGCTCCTGGCCCTGCTCCTGCATCCTGCTTGGGCTGTAGTGTAGCGGGTATGATAGGGTTCGCATCGAAGGTGCCTATGAGGGGCCGGGATATAAAGTAGACGAGCCATGGCTGGGCATCGAAGGAGTCGGGGTAGAAGATGGTATCGCTCAAGAGCTGCGCCTGGTTGAGTGTCTTGAATCCTGTGTCATGTCAGCACTTGCAAGTCATTCCGTGACACACGACGTGTATGCGCACCTTTGTTGCTATAGATGAAGGCATCCTTGACTATCACCGTCCGGCCATTTGCAGTGGTAAACTGCTTCGCCTTCCCCCGCGTTTCCCTGAAACTACCCGAGTCCTTGGGATGATTGTTCGGCCCCACTCCGCCGGGTACGCGCAGCACATGGCTTGCGAGGAAGTCTTCGGAACCGCTGAGGTCGATGTACGAGGTGTTTGATTCCTTGTCGCGCGATGTGAGGAGGACTTCGGTGGTGGGAACGAGAAGGACCTATGTCATGCAGGGTCAGTTTTATGTCTCCCTGTACACTGCTATGTATCGTACGTGGTGCTGGGCTGGCTGGCACTGGCTGGGGAGTGCACTACGGAAGAAGGCCCGTAAGAAGGGATTCAGCACGGGAGGCATTCAATCGACATAAACAATCGTCTGGAGGTGTTTCGGCATGCGCGGAGCATGCGGATTGGCAAGGACGGCCACGCGATCTGGTGTAGACGTCAAAGTGGCTGTCGTGGTGAATAGGAGCCTGGTGCGATGATTCGGAATGCGATGGATGGCGGAGGCGAGGAACAGCGACGGGAGCGTATACGGCGGGTGCGCAAGGAGCGGAAGTAGTGCACGCTTCGGGGCTAATGCACAAACAGGCGATAGACAGCAGAGGGCTCGCAAACAATTGGGATGATGGCTGGTACCAGAGGCTCCAGGTCCATTGGCTTGTGAAGGTGAGCTGATGCTAGCCCGCCCTCGGTTAGCGCTGAACGCGACTCTTTCGTCATCGCTCCCGCTCTTCCCCAGCTTTGTATCACGACGCCACGTCGGCACAAATCCACAGGGGATGCAGGTAGGCGCGTCAATGCTCTGCAGTACGCGCTTTTCAAGGTCACCGTCTACGACAATGTTTGTCGATGGTCTCGAAGCGCGTTGCAGTCATCGCTACGCCACGCTGTGTCTCGATTGCTGCCATACAGGGTACGCGTATTGTCGACAAGACAAACGCTATCAGCGATAAGCACTACTTGATTACAGGCACAAGTGCTCATATATGTCACCACTACATCTCTAGCTTGTGAGGGGTGGTTCCAGGGACCTCTAACGGAACCCTCGCAACACCACAAACGACAATTTGTCGCAACCCATACCAAAACATACGAGCACTAACACAAAAGGAAGGTTTGGATATTATCGTATTTCCGCACTCAGCGACGTGCTTTTATCTATCATTCGCTAATAGTCTATCAAAAGAAAAAGAACAAGAGAAGAAGAAAAACGCTCACGTCTACTTGGTACTCTTCTTACAAAGCTTGGTACCATAGTCCATAACACTCCAGTTCTCCGTACCAGGCGTCGTCTCAGTAAAGAAGACACCCTCGGGATCATACTTCTGGCGTATCTTCAACAACCTGGGGTAATTGCCTCCCCAGTACGCTTCCTGCCAGTTCGGTTCATTGAGATCGCCCTCGTTCACATAACTCGCACCAGCGGGACTCACATCCCGGAGTCGCTTACCCAGAACATTGGTGTTGAAGTTCTCGCGTTCCTTTCTAACGTCCCAGGGCTCGTTGCCCGTCATCATAACGTTGGTGATGACGAAGCTACTGGCGTTGCGCCACGTGGGATGAATAGCATTGTCGACCTTGGGATAAGCGCGGCCGGGGTTGACAATGTGACCGACGTTGAAACCGAGTTGGGTGGGCTCGGGCATGGCGGCGTAGATGAGAGCGTCGGCGATTGCGTCGCCGTGGGCGCTAATGTCGGATTGTGTAAAGAGGCGGCCGCCGACGACGGATTGTTGGTTCGGGGGCTCGTCTTCGAACATGTCAACGTAGAACTCGAAGAAGGTAGGGAAGGCGCGAGTGTGGGTGTCGTAAGGCACTTTGGCCGCGTCTAGCTGCTCGTATAGTGGGGCGAGGACCTTTCCAAGCTGCTCTTCGTTCATGTTGGGACCAACGAAAGGTGCAATGTGGAGACGCTGAGGACCAGGGCCGAGCTCAAAGTACACGAACATGCCATGCTCGCTGTAGTGGTTGGCCAGGTTGTGGAAGATGTGAACACCCTTGGCGAACAGCTCAGTGTCGTTGGTGTGCGTAGAGTTGATGTTGAGGATCGTGCCAGCAACAGGGACTTCCGGGAAGGTCTTGACAGTGATGGAGATGACAACAGCAAAGGAGCTGGGGCCGCCACCCTTGAGAGCCCAGAAGAGGTCCGAGTTCTCCTTTGCGTTGGCGGTCACGAATTTACCCTCGGCGGTGACGGCGTCGAACGAGAGGACATTGTCAGCGCCCATGCCGTAGATTCCGGAAAGAGGGCCGTGGCCGCCTCCTTGAATGTAACCTCCGGCCCAGCCAACCGTCTAGGAAATGTTAGTGATGGTTTCAGACGTCCGGATCGATACACATACTGGGCACTCTCCACCAACGATGACCACCTTGGGGCTCTGAGCAAAGCATTCCCTGTACAATTCACGGCCTTGTACACCAGCACCGATAATGGCCGCACTACCCGTCCAGTCACCAGGCCCAGTGTACTTCTTGAGGAACTTGACGTCCTTGAAGCTGTGGGTGTTGATGATGAGTGCGCCGTAACCGGTGGAACGACCCATGAAGTCGTGACCAGTGTTTCGGATGATCAGACGGAGGTTGCGCTCCCGTGCGAACTTCACACCAGCTCGGATCTGCTGCTTTGTAGTTGCCATGATGACGTATTTTCCGTAGAAACCACGTGTGCAGGTTCCCGATGGATCATCAGTTGGCATGCAGGTGTTGTTCGTCTTGAAAGGCCAGAGCTCGGCAATCGGATGGTCGGTGCTGGCATTATGTTAGTATCGATCTTTGTATCCCTTGGGAGGGTTGATCATACAGCCATTGCTCGTTGCCCCAGTTGGCCTGAGTATCCGCACACTTTGCCGCATCGTACACGCTGGTGCCGTTCTCAAAGTTCTTATAGCAGACAGCACCGGGTGGGATGGCGAGCTGAAGTGCGCCTGAGACGGTCTGGTTGAGTTTCGCCCAGTCTGCATTGGTCGGCCAGCAAGCGTTGTCGGAGTAGCATTTGCCTAGAATACAGTGATCAGCATGCATTCGAAGAAGAAGAAGCAAAACGTGGTAGTAGCTTACATTGGTAGTCAACACCATCGACCTTCTTGACTTCACCAATCCATTTGGCGCCCAAGACACCATTGGTCGCCAACAGCAGAGAAGCGAACAACGAGAAGCGACCCATCTTGACGGAAAGTTTGGTACAGAGTCGATCAACTGGATCCAGACTACCAGTGGGATGCCCGACTATTTATTTCCATCGTAGCTCGATGACCTTTACAGTCCCTTGCTTTAGCCTAGTACTCCTGCTTCTCTACACTGGGGCTAGAGCTTCATCAAAGACACGGGACGCCCTGCTGCACGGCCACCTGCCTTGAAATTGAACTAATACCAGCAGTAGTCAAGAACGACTTCTCCTAGACTGCGTACCGTCTTCCAGGCCAAGGGTACCTGGAAATATGCAAGCCACACTCAACAGCGGGAGAAGAACTACAATAGGTAATTAACTCGCCCTAGAACGGATCGTCGGTACCGGGCCGCTGGGAGGCCACAGACTAGTTGGCATGATTGGAGTGTTTCTATTCATCCGGGTAATGTTGGGGGCCTGGTAGACTGTGTGCCAAGACAATGGTGCTCCTATAGCTTTTTCTGTTCGCCACGAGGTTGATTCCAGGGACTGTCTATCATCTCGTGATTGCCACGTTATCCATGTGGGCGAGGCTGTTGTGAACTGCCGTAGCGATACGCTGTACTCGGACGCATGTCCGGTGTGGTAGTGTTCTTGTGTAGCAGTGGGCCTCTGCTAGCCAAGCCGGTACGATCTAAACGTTCGACTATTATAGCCGCGCATGAGGGATCTCGCGTGGCGATAGTCGCAATATGCCCCGTAAGCATTGAATCTGGAATCCAATCAGGAATGATTGCAATGCTGTTTCGTTCAAGGCATGCAATCAACGCGCGCTTACGCTCATATATAGAACAACGGCAAGTATCTCTCTTGTCAGACGCAGATACATCTTGGGGGTCCCCTGATCTACAAGAGAAAATGTCCGCGCTTATGGGTTCAAACGATGGGGTACCATACGATATTGGACGAACGATGCGGCGCAGTTCAAGAGCCTCGTCTGTAGGATTTAAGTTTTCGGTTGCATCGACCGTACCATGCAGTATATTTAGCCTCGGAATAGCAGCTCTCTTCGAAATAGTCTCCGCATGTCCCCGCGGTTCGCAACTCCACTTTGAGTCGGGGGGCAAGGGTCCAGCGGCTAGCTTCCGGAGAAGCGCGATTGGGCCCTGCGTATCCCGCAAGTGCTTGACCCGCCGCTCCAAAGTCTTCTTTCGCTCAGGGATGGAGCTTTAGAAATACCATCGGCGTTTCCTGCGGTCGTTCTCTGTCGTTCTAACGGAGGCGATGAGACGACGGCCATCTAGCTGATCGTCGTGATCGTCGATGGTAGCGCCGGTTCCATGAGTCCGCAGGTCCGGGAGACAGGACATGACACGCATCCGAGCCGTGCCTTGGTTCTGAACTAGATTCAACGCTAGCATCTCTCGTTCGGCACGTATTCCATGTGAAAGCCAGCAATGAGGCTTCTTCACTACAGCCACCATCGGCCGAGGTAGGTGCTCACCTCCGCATTTGGAAGTTGGAGCTTGAGAGGCAAGGTTTCGCTGCCAAAACAATCTCCCCTGCTTCCTGCTTCGGACCAAAATCTTTGCTCAACGTACGGCTTCATCCGCCAGGCGAGTTTCGATATGTCTGCCGGTCTCGTAGCTCAGTATTTGCAGTTCCGGGAAGTCATGTCGAATTCGACTCCGGGTGACCCTACTCGCTCCTGCGATCTGGGAAGTACCGTCTTCCAGCTCTACCAACTTCTTCACGAAGCATTGTTGTGGCGCACGGTCTACGCCACAGTCAGAAGTATCTCGTCCTTGCTTTGCATCTTCAGTCACCTGCCACGCCTCTTGGTGGAAATTCTCTTCATAAGTACCCCATATGAGAACCTCAAGTAAAGGACATCGATGATGCGCCCATTGGAAGAACCGTGTAGCGAACTCTTGATGAATTTCGCAAATATGCACTTGAGGAGTGGATGGACGCACAGTTCTAACTCGGTCCTGGTAAAGATGTAGGATCTTGAGATTCTTGAGTCTTTCGATTGGTTCCTAAGACAGGTCATGAACGCTGCAGTAGGCAACACCGGGAAGCAGTCTGAACTCACCAGAATCTTGATTACGTAGGAAAACCTTTTCTCCGCCTCACTTCTAGGGATATCGAAGTCATAGAAACACAGACCGAGTTGTTCCAAGGCGCTAAAGTGACTGCATATCTGTTGAAACTCTGGTTCAACTATAAAAGGAAAGTGCTCGTTATCCCCCTCACGATATAGATCTAACAGTGAAAGCGTCTTGAGCCTCGGATGCAGCGGCCACAGATATGGTGTTGCATCTGGTGTATCTTGGGGGTCCAGAGATACACTGTGGAGGCCATTGATGTGGAGACGGAGGTGCTGAAGACTTTGGTTCTTCAAAAACAGCGCTCTTGCGTTCTCGCCTGCAGTTTCATCGAAATGTTCTGGGGTCCGTATTTCGACGTCTGTCAGGTTCTGTAGTTCGCGTGAGCTGGATAGGTGTTGCAGTAGATCCAATTTGCAATCTGAGAGAGCTAGCTTAGTCACTCGCGACAAATCGAAGACGTAAGGGAGGGCAGAATCGAACGTGTCAGGCATACAACCATCAAGCATGAGTGTGCGCGCTACAATCTTCTGGTCTGCAAATGCACTAATGTTGTGACCATCGCCCCAGTATTTATGAACTTTCTGGGTCCATCCCTCCAGGAAAAGTATCGAAAGTGAATCGAGCGCAGGTAGTGCTAGAGCAAACTGCAAAAATTTATGTGTCTGGTCGTGTTCTCCGCGGAAAGCAACAGTAACGCGACGCGTTTTTGGGGATATGAGCTTGCGGGAGTCACCACGCAACACGTGCAGACTGTCGATAGACTGCTGGTGCTCTTTGAGAAGGCTTACGAGGTTCGGGTCCATATAACCATGGTCCCAAGCAACGTAACTGCGTATCTGTCAGTCTACTAATCTACTATAATCACATCGGATTTCATGTCAACAATGTCTACCGGTGAGTCAACATGTCCTTGGGCAGGGTTTTGCCTCCATGGTCTAGATACGATGATTATGCGACCGTAACTTTCCAGCAGACTGTAACTTTCCAGCGAGATGTGACTTTCCAGCAAATTGTCAGCTTACCGGAACTCTCGGAGCTTGTTGGAGGGGATATCTTGCAAAATCCCTGACATCAAAGCATTTCTGGTCGCTTCATCCATCGGACAATCCGCTGATGAGACGGTTCCAAACTCCCATGGCAGTAAGTTGAGTAGGCTCAAGCTTCGTGTGTGCACCAAGTGCTTTCGTGCGCCAGAATCAACACATTGACGGAATAGAGCCAGTTGGCCGTCCTGAGCACGAACTTCGAGCACAACCCTCCTGTACAAGTACTCTGTGGCGATGCGATTCCAGCTCTTTGAAGTCAGGCAAAGCGCCTGTAGATCAGTGTAGAGTGAGAGCTGATGGACTAAGTCAGCGACCGATCAACTGCTGCGCCAGGCAGGTGTCGTGAATGCGGGGTTCGCACATAACCCAGTATAATTCGCTTCACATCTTCAACGAGCTCAACTCTAGAAGAAGGGTTGCTTATGTGGCTGCTCATATTGCGAGGGATGAGGCGGGAAACTGCGTAATGTATGGAAGCATGAGCTGTGGATGGGGTGCGAGGATGTGTCATGTGACTTCGTGTTAGCGACTGAAAGGCGTACTGAGTGGATACTGCGAGGTCGTACAACTGATATGGCAGTTGCGACTATGCCGCACGCACCACACCACAACTTCCTCCAATACGGTCCCCTTCTTGCATCACTGCAGCCCGTCATGCGCTCTCTGGCGACCGAAATCTAGCCGTTTATATTGGAGTGTGTTGACTGACCTCAAATCTCTCAGTGCAATATCGATACATTTTGGTGAGTTTTTCCTGCCGCCAGTGCAGCATACTACCTATCTACGCTTCAACAGTGACGATGCCGGAGGGTTTTCTTAAAGTATCCCTGTAAGCAAGGTAATGCAGCTGAACCTGCATTCGAGACGAGAACACGTACGATCTCACGGTGAGTCCAATTGTCTCATTGTCATGTTCTGATATCATCTAGGGTATACACACATGCTTTCCAAGACCCAAACATTAGCTATTGTGCATTTGGCCTAAACACCGGCATCCCATTCTTCTTGCCCCAACCCCAGACCTTGCCATTCAGATCTGGCACCATGATCAACCAAACAATTGTCGCGATCCAAGCTCCTATCGTATCAAGAACCACATTGTTCCTCTGACTACCCGATATAGAGCCCCAACGCATCAAATGCACCAACCAATTCGTAGGCGTCATGAAGTCGCCTCCTTCGAGTCCTTTGATGGCTGCCGTCGCAGCTTCCAGCTCAGTCTGCTTGGGATCTGAAGACTCTAGCTCGAAGCTCACGGGATGCTTGGTCTTGTTCTCGTTTTCAAAGCCAGGTGATAGTATACTGCCCGGAAAGACGACATGAATATCGACATCAAAAGGCGCGGGTATGGCGCTAGTGGTACCCGTCTTGGAGCGTCGCGCTGCGTTGTAGAGTTGTACCTCTGAACGGAGGCCGTCGGCAAGGGAGCGGATAGCGGCTTTGGCGGGGGAGTAGGCGGAGTAGCCTGCTATGTTCATGAAGGCGAGCGCGGACGAGGTCATGATGAACTTGCGAGGTGGTTCTGGTGCAGAACTCTTTTCTTGCGACTTGTACGGCACTTCGGGGTAGAACCACGCCTGGAGTGTCTTGTGTGCCATGTATGCCGAAGCGAAATAGTTGAGTTCCATCTGTCTCCTCAGCGTCTCGGTGCTCGTCTCGATAAACAGGCCTGGTACTGAGGACCCCGCGATACACCAAACGATCTCCGGCATACGTCCATTGTTCCAGGCCGTTGCTTCCTTGAGAATCCGGGCGTTCTCAGCCTCGGAGGTTACGTCGGCGGCGATGGAAGTGAAGCGCTGGGTGGTTGGGTTCTTTGCATGGGCTTTTGCGTGTGCGAGGGCTGTCTCGAGGTTCTTCGCTGTGCGTGCGACGAGGATGAGGTTTGCGCCGCGGGCTGAGAGGAGACGAGCGATCTCGCTACCCATCCCCTGGGATGAGCCGGTGAGCAGAACCGTCTATATTCACTGTCAGTATGTAAGCGAACTAGACAAGGTGGTGCATTGCTTACTCTCCCCTCTACAGGGAATTGATTGCCTTTCCAGAATGCGAAACCCATGATGTCTGCGCTTGTTATTCCGACAAGCACCAGGAGTATGATGGTGGCCCCTAATAACAGTTGCGACATGGGGATTGAGACTTGTCGTTTACCGACAGGTGGTAATTGGCGCGCCTGAAATCTGACAATGCTTACGCTGCCAGCATGTACCGCAGTGCTCAATGGGTGCTAGTCCACCAATATGCAGTACGGTGACAGGTGAATTCACATGTGGAGCTAAGGGTGCAGGGCTTAGCTCCACTGGTGGGGACCTTCCGACTCCCGCGGCGAAGCCAAGATTTCCTGCCGAAAAAAAGTTACCCGCGATGTTTGCGACCAAACGTATACGCCACAACACAACGCAGCACATATCGCAATCATGGCAAAGAAGAGGAAGGCTGGTGGTGGCGCATCGCGCGCGCCCAAAGCGCCAAAAGAAGAGGATTCTCGAATGAGGATCAACACGTTTGAGGATGTCGCGGATTCCGAGGACGAGTTCCACATGAATCGCGATAAGATACTGTTGGACGAAGGGCCGGCGGCCAAGCGGATGAGGAAGTATCAGGAAGAGGGTTTGTCAAGTCATGCCGTATGTATTGGATGCGAAGACTGACTTGAAACTAGACAAATTCCTACAGCCCTCTGACGAAGAAGTACTCGACGCCGGCAGCGACGAAGACGACGACGACGAAGATGACGACGACGACGACACCGGTGATGAATCAGAAGACGATATCACGGGACAGCGCAAACCAGCAGACGAAGATGAAGAAGAAGACGTGGGTGGATGGGGCGCCTCGAAGAAGGACTACTACGACGCCGATGCGATAGAAACGGAGCAAGACGCGCTAGACGAGGAAGCGGAAGCACGGCGCATACAAAAGAAGCAGTTACAGAGCATGACAGAGGCAGACTTTGGCTTCGACGAGGACGAATGGATGGCGGAAGATGGCGAGAAGGCTGCCGAAGGTGGCGCTGTAGTGACAGAGGTTCTGCCGCAACTCCAAATCACCGACAGCATGTCTGAGGAAGAGAGGATGAAGATTATGCGGACACGATACCCCGAGTTCGAGCACATTTCGAAAGAATACCTGAGGCTACAGCCGCTACATGAAGAATTGGCCGCTGCTGCCAACGCCGCCGAAAGGGTGTTGAAGGCGCAAGCTGCGAAGTCAGGGAAGACTGGCAAAACTCTACCTACACCAAAGGCTGTCACAAAGTACAGGGCTTGCGCAGCATATCTCGCAGCCATGGCCATGTACTTTGCTGTACTCGGTTCGACTGCAACAGACGATGGATCGCCAGTCATTGCCATGGATCCTGCTGAGTTACACGAGCACCCCGTCATGGAGACTCTTCTGAAGTGCCAAAAGGTGTGGACAAGGATAGAAGACCTACCCCTCGGAGACCCCATGGTCGAGGCCGAAGACGACGAAGACGACTCCTTTGTGGATGAAATCAGCTTCGAAGAACTCGAAAACGACCTGTCCGTCAAGAAGCCCACCAAGCAAAAGAAGACGCGCGCAGAACGAGCCGCAGAGCTAGCCCGCGCAGAAGCTTCCGCTCGCCGCGCTGCAAAACTCGCAAAGACCGAAGAAGACCTTGCCTCCCTCGATACCCTCACCGACAAAGCCGCTCTCAAGAAGGCAGCCCGCAAGAAAAAGACACCAGCAGTCGAATCCAAGCTCAACCTCCTCAACGCAGACGACTCCGACTTTGGCGAAGAAACCGAACTCACCGCCCACGAAGCCGCCGAAAAGGCAAAGAAGAAGAAATCCCTCCGCTTCTACACCTCTCAAATCGCTCAAAAGGCCAACAAGCGCGACAACGCTGGTAAAGACCAGGGTGGTGACGCTGATATCCCTCACCGCGAGCGTCTCAAGGACAGACAAGCGCGTCTGCAAGCCGAAGCTGAGAAGCGAGGTCAACACAAAGATGCTGGCCCTGGTGTTGCTTTGGGCGAAGACGATGGCGCTTCTTCTGCTGATGAAGCGCCCGGTACCAGGCGCGATGACTTTGAAGACGAAGATGGGTATTACGACATGGTAGCTGCGCGGTCCAACGATAAGAAGCAGACTAAGCTTGAACGCGCTGAAGCTTATGCCCTGGCTAAAAAGGAAGGTGCTCAGGTTGTGGAGGAAGAAGTCATTGGCGATGATGGTCGTCGTATGATTTCTTACCAGATTCAGAAGAACAAGGGGTATGTTATCTTCGTGTCTATTTTATGTGTGTTGAGAGTAACTAACATTTTGTGCCAGATTGACACCTCATCGTAAGAAGAGCGTGAGGAACCCGCGTGTGAAGAAGAAGGAGAAGTACAAGGAGAAGCAGAAGAAGCTCAAGAGTATGAAGCAGGTGTTTGATAAGGGTGCTGCAGCTAAGGGCAGTGCGAACTATGGGGGTGAGCTTACGGGTATTAAGTCTGGGTTGGTTAGGAGTAGGAAGTTGTAGGTGGTTTGTTGGTAGGAAAATATTGCGTGAGTATTGCTGTGGTTATTTCATGGCGAATGGGAAAACAAGAGGGTTCGGTTTGAGCATTTCGGTCGCGATATCATGTCGACTAGCGCAGACGTGCTGTCAATCTACTGGGGAAATCATACTCGAATCGATTGACTACAGATGACTGGACTTGCTCTTCGAAATGGTATGCAAAATACTCTATCCTACGGCTACGACGATAGCCACAGCGATCTTCCTCATCACCATTCCTCTCGTCCCCAAGCTTCAAGACCAACCACCAGAATTGCCCCATCTCCCTTCCACCGTTTGACTCAAGGCTTGCTATCTACACTGAGTAGCGCTTCCGTGATCCAGCGCTTTTATCTACGGCTTCTGCTACACATCAGGGTCTTCGTATAACCCACGATGTACGTCAAGTTGGAAAGGATAAACTCAGAACCGAGTCTACATCTCACGAGACGGGCCCATTGTGTAGACATCTGGTGTCGGTTGCTGGTGCTGATAGGCAGCTGGATTTGCGCTGGAAGTCCAGTAAAAGAAGACATGGTTGAGTCGATAAGGCGGACAATACTCTGTTGCGAAGGACAGCGTGTATCCAACTGATCTTGTAAGCCATTCCCTCGTACATATGCAGAATGAGCTCGTGTTGCTCTTCCTGCTCATCGATGCTCCTGAAATCTTCGAGGAACTGCTCTGCACGGTTGCTCTCAATTCCATCGATTTCTACACAGTAGCATAACGCTTGCTTCATCCACTTGTATGCGTCGTCCATCTTTCTCATCTCTATCAGCACGACGCTCAGTTTGGCCATAACATCGATTGTGCTCCCTCTGATCTCATTCAATTTTTTGGCGTGAAGATCGATGGTTTCCAGAAGGATATTGTGAATTTCTGAAAACTGCTTTCGGGCTGTCAAGACTCTACAGAGATAGGTCTTGCATCTCAGTGTTTCCTCATGTTCGATACCAAGCAGCCTTTCTGACATCTTCGCTGTGTCCCTGAGCAAGGCCTCGCTGTCAGCATACTTGTGCTGGTGGTAGAGCAATCTACCAAGTTCGCACTGCATGACACATTGTTCCCAATCAGAAATGCCCGTAGCGTTCGAGCTGAGTTCTAGCGCAACTCTCAATAGCGCTTCGCTTTCCGAGTGTCGCTTTGTTTCAGTCAGCAGGATGCAGAGCTTTCGTATGACTTGTATGGTTTTGCCATGTTTAGGGCCGGAGATGGTCAATCTGATCTGGAAAAGATCCCTCAGAAGTTCCTCCTCACTCCCAAAGTCATGCATGGATGCAAAAGAGTTTGCTAAGACGCGGGCAGCCTCCTGATACAAGAAGCTGCTCGGAAAAAATCTTCGTGCCAGAACATGGGCCTCTTGAGCTATTTGATTGCCCTCTTGAGACCTTCCAAGATGAAGAACCGATCCAGCGAGATGTACCTTAGCAGAGATATAGTCCCAAGAGTTTTGTCCATGTATTTGCTCGAGTACCGGCAGAACTTGTTTGTACTGGTGTTCAGCTTTGTCGTAGTGGCTAAGGTTGTAATATGCATTTGCCGAACTCCATCTCAATTCCGTCGTAGTGATGTTTGACCCCAAAGCAGCGCTCTCCAGCTTATCGATCTTGGCAATGCAGTCGTTCAGTGTCATGCGATCGACGTCGTATTCCGTGGCGATTGGTTGTACCTCGAGCCACCTTCCTTGGTCCTGTGGGAATGGGTAGACCTCCAGTGAGAACGGATCTAGCTCAACCACTCTGGATGATGAGAAGATCACATCGACAGAAGGGTATTTGAGTGCGCCAGTTGTAGTGCGCTTTCTTGAGCTGCATTGGTAAGACACCAATATGATAGTTCCCTGTTGAGCCTTCTCTTCGTTGTGGTAACGGGTGACCTCAGTGCTGCCTGAAGAAGCCGTTTTGTAAGGTTTAGCCTGCTTGTCGACCCAAGTCACAATTCCCCCGTCATGGCTGCATGCCTCTAAGTCTTGCAGGCAGACAGTATCGGTTGCAGGTGTGAGCACCTCTGCTACAGCTTGGGTTGGTGGGATGTGCAAGGGGATGTTTATGGGATTCATTTTCAGTGCCGAGAAGAGACGAGTCACTATATCGACGTCGCGATCTGAAGATTGTAAGGGACTAGGCGATACGAAGTGTTGTTCTGTCTCTTGGACGGTACCGATGTTTACATGAGCATTCGATAGAGAACCTAATGGCTCGGACGAGCCCATCAGGAGCGCGCTTGGAGAGAATCCAGGATTCGTAGCTTCGGTTGAGGAGACTGACAATGACGGAGAGGGTTGGTCTTCTGTGCTACCGTAATGCGTGAAAGAGTTGACTTGGTCTTTCGGTGGCTTCGAGGGCGACACGATCAACATATCTGAGCTCTGTTCATGTCTCGAAGTACTCGGAAGATCTGTTGAGGAATTGCACGATACACTGTCTGAGTGCGTGACACTAGAGGGCGTGTCGAACGCCTCGACGGCGTTCTTGGTACGAGTGCTTTTCTGCTCCTCATTAATTCTTGCTCTTTTCTCCCAGCGTTCGCATTTGGCCGCAGTAATCCGGACTCCATTTACAGAAGCTTCTTCTTCTCCCCGCAAGTCTTGTGCTTCCAGCAGATATGCCTCTGTCTCGTGTTGCTTAACGTTCTTCTTGAAGCTCCAGTCATGGAACCGCTTGGTGAGCTGCTTCTGGCTATAAGATTATCAGATAAGCTATTTAGTAGGCATGGACCATGATAAGTACCTGAGATTAAGGCCATGACGTTCGAGAAGAGCCTTCCTGGTGGCTGCTAAGGTTCTGCTCTCCTTAATGTAGAGTGTGTGTAGTAATGGCTTCAAGGTCTCCCACTCGGCGTCGGAAAGCTGCCTGGCCTTACTCCCCGGATGATTCGATGATTGAGGAATAGGCAGTAGCTGTGTCAAGATGCCATGTGAATTCTGGATTGGTTCAGGTAGTGAGTGCAACATGTCAGGCGACTGTAGCAAGGCTGAGCCGGAGTTGCCAAGGCTGACACTGACGGGATGAACTTGAAAATCTGTACGATACATTGATGCAGTGGTTCACAGGTGAAGGTGATGGTTTGTAGCCCAGTTCTTAACCTTGAATTGGCGGAGGGTAGGAAAGAGCAATGAAGCTGACGTGCGGGATGCTCAATGATTAAAGCACTACGACCTGAGGCCATCTTAGCTGCAAGGCACTAAGTGATTGGTTGTCAACAAATTTCCTTGCATGAGCTGGGGGCTGAATGTTGCATCGCCGACCTATCAACCACTTCGAAAAGTTGCCTTGCATTAGCGCCACATAGCCCTATGAACACGAAGCTTGCACGTGATTTGTTTGCCGACGTATCTACACCGTTAGATCAGTTTAGCTGCCAGATGAGTGTCGGCTAGCCCGAATGAAAAGTTTCCTTGCATGAAGCGGTGGGAATTGAGGACCGGTGTAGCAACGGCGGACTAGCCAAGCATGATAAAAAGTTACCGTGCATGAATGTTTGAAACAGAGACTAATAGCGAGAAGACGCTGGGTTGTAGCTCATTGAATGATAGGCTGGACACCTACAATCATGTCGTTTCATAGCACCATGAACGAGAAACATCCCGCATGAGTCCGCTCCGGAGGCGTAAAGAAAGACGGATGAGCCACGACATGGGCTGAAGAGCACACAACTGAGCGTAGGCTTGTTATAGATTCCATCATACCTGGTAAGGCTCAATTGACTTATATGTCCATCTCAAGACCCATTCATATCACCTCGCATAAACCATCTGAATCACCACTACCCACCTACTATTTCCATCAGTCATTGCAGCTAGCAAGCACAATACGACTTACCACGATGGATCCGATGAGTATCACCGGCACCGTCCTTGCCATCGTGCACATCACCGGTATATGCCTGAAGTCGGGTAATCAGCACCTCGGTCCCTCGCGCCACACTTCCACCACACTTCTCAGTCTCATCCAAGAGCTTTACTGCTTTTACGGTGCTATCCAGAGCCTCAAGACTCATCTCACGATCAACGAGCACGATACCATCCGACTTAACTCGCTGGACTGCCTGGCAGGGCCATTATCAGACTGCAAGCTTGCGCTATGTCTCGTGGAAAAGCAGCTGGAAAATGATACGTTCTTCAAGCGGAAGCTTATCGGTAAACATTGCGATAAGAAGCTGGACGATGCTATCAATGTGCTGAAGAAAGGACGGGGTCTGTTTGAGACTGTTCTGTTAGCAGATCAAAGGTAAGACCCCTGCGCGATGTTTTCATACTTTTCAAGGTTGCGATTTCATTGCACCGTCTCCGGAAGTCTTGTGCACCAACAGCCATCTGTCGCATGGTTTAACTTCTCGCAGGACTATCACCACCGCTATTGAGAGATACATCATCAACATAGCCGAAGACATCCGCGATATAAAGAATAAGCTTGAAGGTGACGGAGAGCTCATGCGAGGGCTCACCAGACAGCTCACTCTTCGGCTGGAGACGGCTAATGAACGGGAAGAAGAGATGCGATCAACACTACGAGAGATTGACAACAAGTTGCTACGAGAGCGTGAGAGTAGGCAAGGAGAAAACCGGAGGCGGAGATGGTCGAGGTGGATTGCTATCGCCAGCCAATCGGCTTTCCAGACTGCGATTCAGCTAGCGTTCACCAGCCTGCTCGCGACAAATAGTAGGGTGTGATTAATACTTGTAATCTTATATCTCTATCCTTTCCTTGTTCGGGAATGGATCAAAAGAGCTCTAGATGTTGTTTCTCTTCTCCTGGCATCTTTCGAGTACTGATGCTCTTGTTCGATATCAGTGTTGCGATGCCTCCGTCTGCCGTCTTCAATTCGATGCTCGGTGTCTTTGCAGTTGGTTGGTTGTAGCCAGTAGTTCATGCGGAGAATTCGAAAAACCTTAATGAATGAAGAACGTTGTGTCCGGTCTGATGGGTGCAGCGTCTCTCTGGTGTTGCTCCATGAGGTGAGGAATGAATGCCGCGCCCAGGTACTGAACGTGGTCGGATACCCCTCTAGCAGACTTGTTAACAATCAAGCCAAGCAAGCTAGGTACCCCAGCTTGGCTTAATTGTTGAGTGCCTCTACTTTAGCTTAGCTTAATTAGCTTAGTAGGTTAAAACAAGCCAGCTTAATTGTTTAGCTTAATTAGCTTAATAGTTAAAGCGTTTTTAAGGCTATAAAAATAGGTAGTATTAGCTATATTGTGACTTTTTTTAGAGTTAAGTTTCTAAATTGCTGTTAGTATTGCTGCTGTCTCTAACGTCCTACGCGCTTACGCTGTACAACGCCTCTATCTTATTATTAGTTATAGAGTTTCTATTATTAAGTTTATTATTGCCTAGACTAGCTGTACGCTACTATTATACGCACTGTATTACTGCTAGAAGTTGTAGTTATATACCTTATTAGCAAGGCTCTAGGAGATTACCTAACTTACTAAATATACGCTTACACTCGTAGCTTAACGCTAGGATAGATAGTATGTTAAGCGCAAGCTTGCTAAGTTAAGAATAGCAATTCTGCATTAATAACTAGTATTTTATTAGGTTGTTAGCGTACTTACTGCTCTTCTCTACCCGCTGCTCGCACAGCTTCTACTAGGTATACTTATTATTAGCTGCCTTGTTGCTGTTGCTAGCAGTTGTAGAATTAATAATGCTGTTAATTGCGTTGTCTATATTGTTTAATAGTACCTTTAGGCGTTGTACAGCTAGTTAACTAGTATTATATTAAGCCTATAAGCCGCGAAAACTAAGGTTGTTAGACTTAAGCTAGCTAGATTTCTTAGTACCTTAGGATTTGTCGCAATACAATTAGTAATACAAGTAGAGTATTATAGCTGCGTAGTAGGCGGGCGATAGGTCTAATTTAGAGTAATACTTGCTAGCTTTTGCCTACGCTGCGCGTATGTTAATTGCAAGGTAGTCCTTAGGCGCCTTATTGTAGGTGTTATACTTAATAGCCTTGTAAGCTAGTACGCGCGATTTGTAGTAGTTAAGTATATACTTAAATACTAGAATAACTTTAGCAATATAGCTAAACCTTCTATTGTTGCTGCGCCTCTTAAGGCGCTTTATAGCAGCTTTTAGCAGCTTTAAAGCGTCTATATACTCTATAACTACTGCCTAATTATGCGTTGTAAGGCTGTCTAATCTTATCTAGTATAGCGCGTAAGGCAGTTTATTGCGCTGCAACTTAGCGTAGGTATCCTCGTCCTGTATACGCTTTATATAGTAGCTAGTGTACGCGTTAATTGCTAGTTAAAGCTGTACAGCGCGCTTAAAGCACAAGTAGAAGGAGTTCTAGCGTGTAATAACAGGCTTAACAGGCTTAAGAATCTTGCGTTTATTAGAAGGTGCGTTAGCTAGTAGCTTGCAATAGGTAAGGCGCTAAAAGTTAGCAAAAAGAGCGTATTGCTGTAATATTTTAATATAGTTAATAATACTTAGAAGTACGCCTAAGAGCCTATCGCGCCTCTACTTGCTTATATACTTGCTTTTAGTAGTAATCTTAGTAGTATTATTATTATATAAGGCACTGTTTTCTCCCTAGAGGAGTATCTAGCTAACAAGGTTAATTATATAAGAACTATAATAGAGGCGGCGATAGCGTAGGTTAAAGCCTATTATTAGCGCAATTGCGTCTATTGCAGTGTTGTTATTACTTACGTTATTAAGTACAAAGTAGCTAATACGTTAAGCGTTTATACTAAACTCTTTTAACGTTTAGATAACAACCTTTACTATTCTATATCTACTGTAGGCGCCTGTTAACTGCAGCAGCACAATAGGTAAGTCTATAATATCGCCTTGCTTATTAACGTAGTAGGCAATAATACCTAAGAACCTATGCTTGCTACTCTTTGTTATCTAGCTATTAAAACTTATGTGTATCTTGCTTTGTGCCTGCAATAGTTCTATAATAACTTATAGCTGTAAGTAGTTATATAGGCGCATAACGTAATAAGAGACGCTATTATAGGACGTCTATAGTACCGCTTCTGCTTAGATATTAGCTAACGATATTAATTATTAAAAAGCTAGCGATTTAAACGTAGACAGTAGGAGGTTAGCTTTAATAAGCTAGCTAACTGCGTTAAGCTAAAAGCGCTAGGAGTTAAAGCTAGAGAGCTTATTCGCGATACTCTAGCTAACCTAATTGCTAGTAAGTACTTGTTAGAGGACACTTATTGTTGTAGAACAAGCTGTTACGTAAGGTAGTTAGTAGCTATAGCCGCGTCTCTTCTCTCTAAAGTGTTAATAGGCAGAAGACGTTAAGTTTGTTATCTTATATACCTTTATAACGCTAAGGTTAATAAGCTTATACTGTGTTCTCAATACTCTAGCTAACCTAATTGCTAGTAAGTACTTATTAGAGGATACTTATTGTTGTAGAACAAGCTGTTACGTAAGGTAGTTAGTAGCTATAGCTGCGTCTCTTCTCTCTAAAGTGTTAATAGGCAGAAGACGTTAAGTTTGTTATCTTATATACCTTTATAACGCTAAGGTTAATAAGCTTATACTTATAACAATAGTAGTATACAAAATATATGCGTTAAGAATTGCTTCGCAGCGCAACGCGCTAGCTATAGTTATAGACCTAGCTTTTCTTATAACGCTGCAACGCTATAAGCTTTATAAACTAAGAGAGACAATCCTAATTAATACTATTAAAGTTATTCTCTAACTCCTTGTCTAAAGCTGTATTATTAGACTTACTAGTTGCTATTGTTGCCTCCTTGCTACCTTTAGTAGGTAGGTTAATATACTCCTCTATTTGCGACTCGCGCAATTGCGCTTTAAAACTTAATACCTAGGACGCTTTAACTAGGGCTTTACAGAGCAACAGATAAAGTAATAATTAAAGGCTTTTAATAGGTATAGCTTAGCTATAAGTGCTGCTAGGTGTAGGTTTAGAACGCTTTGTTGTTAACGCTGTAACAGCGTCTTTAGCGCGTCTCTTCTGCAGCATAACTGCAACAAGGATATAGCAATAAATACAAAAAGCTAGCAGTAATACAGCAGCGCGTAGGCGGTACGTAATACAGCTAAAAAGTACGTGTTGTAGGTAGCGTTGTGTATACAAAGTTGTACAGTTACAATATAAGATAGTTACCTAAGTAGCACAAGATATATTGCTTAGCACCCTCTATTGTAACTACTAAAGCAACTACAACAACGCAATAATTAATTAAATTTAATAGTAGCAATTAAATTATAGTTGTCTATTTGTAAGATACGCTGCGCAATATACTATAAATATTGTATTGTAGTTGTATAATTGCGCAGTTAAAACAACGCGTTTTTTTGTTATTTATAATATCTACCTTTACCTATAGTAGTAACCTTAACACTATAGATATATATAGTAATATTAGGCCTACAATTGTCTCTACTACGCCTAGCAAGCAGTAGTAGAGGTGTATAATAGCTACTGTATTTGTACTTGCTAGTGCTATAGTGTGTTGCCTACAGTCGCCTAAAGCAGGCAGCTGTTAGTAACACACTGTAGTATTAGGAGATTTTTTTTTGCTGTATTTAAATCGCGGCAGTAATAGCTCTATTGTAAGGTTTTTTTATATATATATATATATATACAGCGTTATTAGGAATTTTTTTTATATATTAGTTGCTAACCTTAACACTAAAAAAGTATTGTGTGATCGCTGCTACAGCAAACCTAATAACCTTACGCGTAGGCCTTAGCTAATTAAGCTAATTAAGCTAAACAATTAAGCTAGCTTACAGCAGCTTAGCTTAATTAATTTGTACCTCTACTCTAGCTTAGCTTAATTAATTAGCCAGCTTAATGCGCCAGCTTAATAGCGATCAAGCTGGCTTGATTGTTGACAAGTCTGCCCTCTAGTCGCATCATCTCCATCACTCTTAGTGTCTAGATCTCGAAGAATATACAGTGGTTCTCCACCATAGAACACAGCAATTTGATCTCCTGGCCGACATCCCGGGTAGGCGTATCCGATTCGACCGCCTTTTGTGCTGAAAAAGGTAAGTCCGCGAATGAATCTCAACTGGACTTGGCACTGCGCCTGTTCCCAACGACAACCAGTGTAATACCAACCCGATGGATCAGAGTACCAAGTCGTCAACTGAGGCAGAACTTCACGGTATGTATCCTTAGCTCTTTCAGTGATTCGCGAGTCCAAGAAGAATAACACGATGAACTCCTCTGGGATATCGGTAACTCTTTCGCTCTTCCCATAGAAGACATAGCGAGCTAGTTCGAGACTTCTCAGATGGCAATCAACAGCAGCATCATAAAGAGCCATGTGCTCTTCCGAATTCAGATCGTATCGATCGTATGCCACGTCAAGAGGGTTTTCATGTTCCACAACCTCTTCAATCGTGTCCACCACAAAGCCAGGGACGCGAAGCACGTTGTCATGCATCACGATACTTACGTGCTTTTGACCACAGTCCAGGATCGCGTTCTTTCTTTCTGGTGCCTTTTCCAAACTGTTCTCTTCAAACAAAGCCCAAGGATTGGTTGGCTGTCGTTCATGTATCGGATCATTCCACTCCCCATCAATTATCATCTTACAAGCTGATATTCCAGATAGATTCGGGCACCAGGATGGAAGATGTGGAGATTTAGGTTCCCGAGTAGGCGGCATCTGAAGTATGCTCATCCCACCAGGTTCGTTCATCAAAGCTTTGGCAAACATGATCCACGTCTTCCAATATTCATCCCGACCTTGAGCGCTGTAGTCAACCCATGAGCTTAACCTATCTTGAAGATCTCTTTGCAAAAGTCCTACTATTGCCCAAACACGATCGATAGGCTCTTTCACACGTCGCTCACGTAGGTCGTACAATTCTCTCCCAAGGTTATGGGCATGGATTTCCTTGGCGCCTCTGTCTCGATAGAATTTGATGGAATAACAGGTATTCAACGCGGGTGTATCGTTTGTACCGAATGCGATCCTAGATGTGTACCAGAAATAGAGGCTGTCGAAGCATCCGTCATTGAAAAAGTTTGAAAGCTCATCGAAATTCATCAAAAGATCACCGCAAAGTATTCTTGCGCTAGTTGGAAGAATAATCTCCTGGTATGTCCATAGACGCCTGAACCATTCATTTCCAAGGAGCTGACTTAGTCCTCCCCAAAACGCGTCTCCATTATGAGGACGCTCTTCCATGTCTGGATCAGGGCATTCAGGATCCGCTTCATACTTTGCTTTCCACGTCTTTAATTTGACTCTCGTCTCTTGGAATTCAGTGAAGAAGGCATCAGTTTCCGGAGTTGGAAGGCCCATCCATACAACAACAGCCCTCGCTCTGGAGTATATTTCGCGCATCAGTGGTATCTGAGTAGCTTTCTCTTCCTCATCTTCTTGATTGATGCATATCGCGTCGATCCAAATCTTTCGAGCTGTCGTATTCGTTTGGTATCGGTGTAGGTAATGTAACATCTCAAGTGCGGTGGATGTGACGACGAGAGGTCTGCCGTTGCATTTGGCTGTGACCGAGGCTGGCACACTTCCCCAGACATACGAAATCGCATCGTAACCAAGGTCTTCGGTAAGTGTGTACTGGTCGATCTCTATTTCAACGGACCCGTCGATACATTTCGTAGTGAGGAGACGTATCTGATTTTGCCGAAGTTCTTGGTGTTTGTATGAGGAGCTAGTAGACTCCGGGTTTCCGGGGTCTGTTTCCATCGCTTATTCACGTGTTTTGAGACTTCGCTGATGAGCGCGATTGGCGAAGTGAGAAGCGACGGTCCTCGAAGGCAGACTTGTCAACAATCAAGCCAGCTTGATCGCTATTAAGCTGGCGCATTAAGCTGGCTAATTAATTAAGCTAAGCTAGAGTAGAGGTACAAA